>NC_041021.1:6495000-6751339 GCF_004193775.1 Glycine soja | reverse complement strand
CCTCTACTTGTACCACAAAGGATGTACCCTCCAATGTGTTAAGACAAAGATCTCAGATTGTTAAACCTTTGATACTTTGTGAATGGGGATACAAAAGAATTCTCAGGCGGTTAGTCTTTTGAACACCTTTGCATTAGGGAAAGGAAGAATCAAAGAATTCTCAGACTGTGTCGTTTTGAATTCTTTGATAAGGGAGAAGGGAGACACAAAAGAATTCAGGCGGTTAGTCCTTCGTTCTTTGGAAAAGGGAGAAGAGAGACACAAAAAGAATTCAGGCGGTTAGTCCTTGGCGAATTCTTTTTGGCAAAGGGAGAAGAGATGAAAAGATGAATAGCACAAGTTTTCAAGGTTTAGAAAACCAGAAAACTTTGGAAAGCTTTTTGGCACAATGAAGAAGAAGAAGTTCAAAGAGATTCAGGGCTTGTAAAAGATTGATTGAATAAGTGTATTGAAAAGCAAATCAAAGCCTTGCTTTTATAGACTCTTCATGTTTGGCCAAGAGGACCATTTAGAAGAGTTATAACTTTTAGAAAAAATTAAAAACCAATTTGAAAAAGTCAAAAACCTTTTGAAGAGTTACAATCTTTTTTGATTTATTCAGAAACAATCACTAGTAATCGATTACCAAATTAGTGTAATCGATTACAACAATGTTAGACCAAGTGGCCTCAGATATCTTAAGAAGGGGGGGGGTTGAATTAAGATATTCCAAACTACTTCCCCAATTAAAATCTATTTCACTTTCTTTTCAAGTTATAAATTCCCTTAACAATGAACTTTCTTAAATATTAATTCAAATAAAACAATTTGTTATGCTTAGCTCTACCGAGTGTTTAAAAGATTGGCTAAGATTTTGTTAAAAACATAAGCACTTAGACAATGAAGGAAAGCTGGAGTTGCTGCACATGATGTCCAACGTTATGTCAAGGAATCAGATCGGGCTGCACAATACACAAGGCAAGATAAAATGTCAAATGAAGAATTGAAGCTGCAGGATCCACGATGTCGGATACAATGTCCAGGACATCCTGCCCGAAATACTGGACACATAAATCTGTTATATCTTTAACAGATTGTGCAGGATCCACGATGTCGGACACGATGTCCTGACATCCGGCCCGAAAATACTGGACACATAAATCTGTTATCTCTTTAACAGATTATTGTGCAGTTAGCAACAGATTTGGCGATCTATCTCTTGGAACGAATTAAAAGATAATTAAAGTTCGAATTACAAACTTGAATAGTTCGTTCAGGGATTAAAGATTAAAGATAAAAACTAAAAAGATCAAACTGTATCTTTTAGATCTTTAAGTGCAGATTTTCAGAAAATGATAGATCTCATCCAGCACAAGCTGTTGCAGCCCAGATACGCACACTGCTATATAAACATGAAGGCTGCACGAGTTTTCAACCAAGTCCGGGATTGAAGAGTTATTTTGTGAGTTTTGGGACTTGAGTGTTTTGTGAGCCACCTTGATGTCACCCTAACATCAAGTGTTGGACCTGAGTGTGTAGAGTTGATCTCTATAGTGTATGGAGTTGATCTCTATTGTTCAGAGAGCAATCTCTGGTGTGTATTCGATTTAATTGTAAACACGGGAGAGTGATTCAGAGGGAGTGAGAGGGGTTTCTCATATCTAAGAGTGGCTCTTAGGTAGAGGTTGCACGGGTAGTGGTTAGGTGAGAAGGTTGTAAACAGTGGCTGTTAGATCTTCGAACTAACACTATTTTAGTGGATTTCCTCCCTGGCTTGGTAGCCCCCAGATGTAGGTGACGTTGCCACCGAACTGGTTAACAATTCACTTGTGTTATTTACTTGTTTAATCTGCTCATACGGTCAAAATATAATCTGCATGTTCTGAAGCGCGATGTCGTGACATCCTGTACGACATCTGTCCCCAGTATCAGAATTTCAAATTTGAATATGAATATAAAGCAATAATAAACAAAGGAGATTAAGGGAAGAGAAAGTGCAAACTCAGATTTATACTGGTTCGGCCACACCCTTGTGCCTACGTCCAGCCCCCAAGCACCCGCTTGAGAGTTCCACTATCTTGTAAATTCCTTTTACAAGTTCTAAACACACAAGGACAATCCTTCCTTTGTGTTTAGAATTCCTTTACAACAAGAGACCCACAGTCTCTTAATCCCTTAGAGAATGAGGAGAAGAAGAAGAATGAACTCTCTAGAAAGAGATAGATTTATAGATTGAGCACTCAAATAATTCCTTAATGAATTGCAATTGAATTGGCCAAGGAATTTTTAAGAGGATAGAATGATTTTTGCTCTTTGAGAGGATAAACACTTGTTGTTCTCAAAAACTCTGTCAAAATCGTGTCTCAAGTCACATATATATAGGCCTATGATAGCCATTCAATAACCACATAAAAAGATGTGACTGTTGAGAATGTTTTCTGAAAAAATCCTCTGGTAATCGATTACAATAAGTGTGTAATCGATTACACTCTTTAAAATTTGAATTAAAACGTTCAGAAACTGCTGGTAATCGATTACTATATATGTGTAATCGATTACACAGTGCAAATTTTGAATTCAAATTTAAATAGCTGTTGTAAATCAGTTTTGGCCACTGGTAATCGATTACATCCTCTGGTAATCGATTACCAAAGAGTAAATTTGTTGAAAAAGACTTTTTAACTTAAAATTCTTGGCCAAACCTTTTGCGATTTCAATTGGAATTCCCTTCCTATTTAATATCCTTTCTAAGACTCTATAGACTGTCTTGATCATCCATCTTGAATATCTCTAATTGCTTTGTCTTGAGTAAATCTTTGAGAAGCATATGATTCATGTAATCCTTTGGCATCATCAAAACATTCAGCTTGATCCTTTGTCTACATGTCCCCTTTTTGATGATGACAATTCCTGAAATCAAAACAAGCTATATACAAGATGATAGCACGTTCACACAACCCATACTCCCCCTATCTTTTGGCATGTATGCCTAATTGATTTCTAAACCCATATGTGTTCTCCCAAGTTCTCTCCCCCTTTGGAAACATCAAAAAGAACTAGATCAAAACAATCAATATCCAAACATTAACACAATAAATATCCAAACAAAGCCAACCATTAATCGAAATAAATCCATACATGTCATAATTAACCAAAACAAAAGCGAGAATTATAATAATAGTGCAAGACTAGAACAAAAGCCAAATACATGGCAATAAAGCAAAGTACTAATAATATTTGACTACTAATTAAACTAAGTTAGAATAATAACATATAATCTAAGAGGATGAAGGAGGCGGTGGTGGTGGATCAAAGCAAGTTCGGATGAAGGAGAGATCTTCTTCAACCCTAGTGATCCTTGATTCCATAGCATCGAACCGCATGTCAACTTGCAATTCCATGGCATCAAACTTGTCCATAAGCCTTTGAAGAAGAGTGGAATTATCTTCAACTGGTATGTGGCCTTCATCATCAGCAGGTGGAACACCCTTTTGACCCAAGAGCCATCACGCTCTTTGCGGTAACCAAAAGAAGCAATCACAGCAGCACCAATTAAAAAAGATCGCTTGATTGGAACATAAGGTTCAGAATCAAGAGGAATTTTGAAAATGGCGAAAAAGAGAGTGACAAGCTGTGGATATGGTAGTGGAGCATTTAATCGCAATGCCTTATGCATGCGATATCTGACTAAGTGTGCCCAGTTAAGTTGACGCCCTGTATGAAAGGCCCACATGATAATTAGATCTTCCTCAGAACCTGGCAAGGTTGGAAGACCATGGAAGCAAAATACGCACAATTAATAGTGAAGGATGCGACTTTCAAAAGCCAATGACCCGGCAAGAAGACGTCCGGTCATATCCGCATTGTTGGTGCAACCAACTAGCGGGCATCATGGGCAGAGAAATCAAATTTCCAGTCGTCATTCAGTGTACCTTCAATGGTACACCATCACTGGGTAATTTGGTTAAGTCATGGAAAAGGGACTGGTCAATGACCATTTTTATCCCAAAAATTTCAGAAATCAGAGTGTTGTCCTGAATTTCAAGATTACAATAAAAAGCTTTAACCAATTCAGGATAAATAGGCAATTGTAATGACATAAAAGGTAGAAGACCTAAGTACTAAAAGGCTTGAATGCAATCAAAGGTTTCAGCAGAAAAGAATTCCATATCAATAAACTTAGGGTCGATAATGGAACGAGATGAGAAAAAGATTGGAGTACCGTTTCTGCTTTTCGTCGGAAGAAAACACTGAGGAAGAGGACAATGAGGGTGGAATTGGTGCTGTGGATGCGCTAGTGGCTCCAGAACGATGAGCCCTTGAAGCCGAAGCGGAGGCGGAAGAACCCTTTCGTTTCTTTGACGATTCTGCCATTTGAGGGAGTTTTTGCAGATTTTAATCGGTGAAATCAAAAGAAAAATGAAAAAGAAGAAGATTGCAATTTACGGGAGTTGATTTGATGAAGAAATGAGTGAGATAGGAAGGTTTGGAAGTTTGGGAATGGAGGTACGGCGCAAGGAGGAAGGGGCTGTGCAGGAGATTCTGAAACGTGATATTTATAGAGCAGAACGCGTGGTAATCGATTACAAGTAATGGTAATCGATTACAGGAGGAGGCAGCCTACTGGTAATCGATTACATGAATACTGTAATCGATTACAGGCCATCTGTTTTGGTGTAATCGATTACAGTATTCATGTAATCGATTACCAGAACAAAAAATAGCCTTTTCCTAAAAGAAACTTATTTCTTAAGTCTAAAAACTTATGTTATTTAAAGAGTTTAATTATACATAACAAGAAAAGTAAACTAAATTAAACAAAACAAGCGTCATACTTCATCAAAAACCACAATCAATCATTCATAAAAAGAATTACCTATTTCAAATCACTAAGGTCTAAAAGCCCTAATTTCTCTTCTTATTGAAAAGAATATTTCTTTTGGGAGAGGTTTTGTAAAGATATCAGCAAGCTGATTCTTTGTATCAACAAACTCTAATACACAATCTCCCTTTAGGACATGATCTCTAAGAAAATGGTGCCTAATTTCTATATGTTTGGTTCTAGAGTGTTGAACAGGGTTTTTGGATAGATTTATGGCACTAGTATTATCACACCTAATAGGTATTACGATCAAGAAGGATACCATAGTCAGATAATTGTTGCTTCATCCATAAAATCTATGCACAACAACTGCCGGCAGAAATATATTCCGCTTCAGCAGTGGACAAAGCAACACTGTTTTGTTTCTTACTATGCCATGAGACAAGAGCGGATCCAATGAATTGACAAGTTCCACTTGTGCTTTTTCTATCAGTTTTAGATCCGGCAAAGTCAGAATCAGAATATCCTATTAAGTTACATGTTGAGTTTTTAGGATACCATAATCCTAAATTTATTGTACCTAATAGATATCTCATGATTCTCTTAATTGCACTCAAATGTGATTGTTTGGGGTTGGATTGAAACCTAGCACACATGCATACACTAAACATAATATCAGGCCTACTAGCAGATAAATAGAGAAGAGATCCGATCATACCTCGATACTGTTTCATGTCTATAGATTGACCAGATTCATCTTTATCTAAGTAACAGCTAGTGCTCATCGGTGTAGCCATGTGTTTTGCACTTTCCATCCCAAATCTTTTTATTAATTCCTTGCAGTACTTGGCTTGATTAATGAATATACCTTCTTGAGTTTGCTTGATTTGTAATCCCAGGAAGTACTTTAGTTCTCCCATCATTGACATTTCAAATTCACTTTTCATATCAAGGGAAAACTCCTTGCACAATGAATCATTAGTGGATCCAAAAATTATATCATCAACATATATTTGAACCAACAAAATATCATTATGTTTCTCTTTATGAATAATGTGGTATCCACTTTACCTCTAGAGAATTCTTTTTCTAGAAGAAAATTACTTAAGCGTTCATACCAAGCCCTAGGGCTTGTTTCAAACCATAAAGAGCCTTTTGCAATTTATAAACATGATTTGGTTTATCTGGGATTTCAAAGCCTGGGGGTTGTTCAACATATACTTCTTCTTGAATTAAACCTTTTAGAAAAGCACTTTTAACATCCATTTGATAGAGTTTAAAATTCATTATGGATGCATATGCTAGGAGCATTCTAATGGCTTATAATGTTGCAACTGGAGCATATGTTTCTTCATAGTCTATTCCCTCTTCTTGATTATACCCTTTTGCTACTAACCTAGCCTTATTTCTAATAATTATGCCATGTTCATCTAATTTATTTCTAAAAACCCATTTTGTTCCTATGACAGGATAATTTTCAGGTTTTTCTACTAGTTTCCACACATTATTTCTTTCAAATTGATTCAGTTCTTCTTGCATGGCAATGATCCAGTTATCATCTAATATGGCTTCTTTTGTATTTTTAGGTTCAATCATAGATACAAAAGCCATATTATTGCATAAATCTTTAAGAGAATGTCTAGTTGTTACCCCTTTTGAGATATCACCAATAATGTTGTCGAGGGATGATCACTTAAAGCTTTCCATTCTCTTGGAAGTTCATCATTTGATTTGACTTCTTCTGGAGGATCTTCATTGTTTCCTTTATCATTTCTGTTGGAATCTTGTTCATGAATATTCATATGTTCTAAAGAATCTGCAATATCATCTAGCATATTCTTTCTTGACAAGATAGCATTAGATTCATCAAAGGTAACATGAATGGATTCCTCGATATTCATAGTTCTTTTATTATATATCCTATATGCTTTGCTTTGTGATGAATATCCAAGAAAAATACCTTCATCAGATTTTGCATCGAATTTTCCTAGATTATCTTTACCATTATTAAGCACAAAGCACTTGCAACCAAAAACATGTAGATGAGAAATATTTGGTTTTCTACCATTATATAACTCATATGGGGTTTTCTTTAAAATGGGTCTTATTAAGGCCCTATTCATGATGTAACATGCAGTATTGACAGCTTCAGCCCAAAAATACTTTAGAAGAGAAGTATCATTTAATAAAGTTCTTGCAATTTCTTCCAATGACCTATTTTTCCTCTGAACAACTCCATTTTGTTGAGGGTTCTAGGTGCAGAAAAATTGTGTTCAATACCATGTTCATCACAGAATAATTCAAAATCTTTATTTTCAAATTCACCCCCATGATCACTTCTAATGGATGCAATCTTGAGATTTTTCTTGTTTTGTATGACTTTAGCAAGTTTTCTAAATGCTTGGAATGAATCACTTTTATGTGTAATAAATAATGTCCAAGTATATCTAGAGAAATCATCAACTATAACTAGAGCATAGTAACTTCCTCCAAAACTCATGGTTCTAGATGGACCAAATAAATCCATATGCAATAATTGTAAGGGTTGAGTGGTTGAAACAACATTTTTAGGTTTGAATGAGACTCTTGTTTGTTTGCCCTTTTGACATGCATCACATAATTTATCTTTTTCAAATTTCAATTTAGGCAAACCAACTACTAAATCTTTTGAAATTAATTTATTTAAGTGATCCATGTTTATGTGAGCAATTCTTTTATGCCATAACCATGGATCATCATCTTTGCTAAGAAAGCAATGATTGTTTTCTAGTTTTATGCTTAAGTCTATCATGTAAACATTATTGACTCTATGTCCTACATGCTTTATATTAATGTCATGCTTATGTTCTATAAGACATTTTTGAGAATCAAATGATAATAGATAGCCTTTGTCGCATAATTGACTAACGCTAAGTAGGCTGTGCTTAAGGCCTTCAACAAGTAGAACATTTTCAATGGAGTTTGAAGAATTTGTACCTATTTCACCAACTCCAAGGATTCTACCTTTGTTGTTGTCACCATATGTTACGTGCCCACTTTTCTTTGGAGAGATATGTGTAAAATTTGATGCATCTCCAGTCATATGTTTTGAGCATCCGCTATCTATGTACCACTTCTTCCTCAAAGACACCTACATATCAAATTTTTGACTTAGGTACCCAAACTTTATTGGGTTCTTGCATGTTAGTATAAACTGAGGATCCTTTTGGGACCCATATCATTTTAATGTTGCTGTAATTTTTCTTGAAGTAGCAAGTTGATATGCCATGTCCTCTTCTTCCACAGTAAAAACAAGTTATATAATTACATTTTTGGGTGGAAGTAGAAACGTTTTTATAAAACTTTTGTTGTTTTTCAGATTTATACCCTAGTCCATTCTTATTGGAAACATATCTTTGTTTACTTAATATGACATCTAAATTATTTTTACTATAAGAAAATTTAGCAAGTGAATTTTTCAACTCTTTAATTTCTTTTTCATATTTTTCACAACAACTACAAGGATCTAATAGTTTCTTGTCAGAAATAGTGGAGATATTAACTTTTTCATTTGTTTTAGAAATTGAGACTTCATTTCTAAGATGATCTAATTCTTTGTTTAATTTTGAGATTTCATTTTCTAAATTTGAAATTGTTTCTTTGAAGATGAAACTAATTTTGCAAGTTTAATTGATTCTTTATGCATATCAGCAAATGCTTCTTGCAATTCATCAAAAGAAATAGATAAGTTATTTGAAGATGTTACCTTTTCATCACTTTCGTAACTTTTAGCGATAAGGCAGAGATTTATCTCTTCATTTTCTGAATCTTCAGAAGTTTCCATATCATTTTCATCCCATGTGATGTATGCTTTCTTCAGTTTCTTTTCACTAAGATTTTTCTTTTCAGATTTCTCCATCTTTTTCTTGAAGATGGGACAATCAACCCTTAGATGTCCAGGTTGATTACATTCAAAGCATTTTAAAGTAGAGGATGAAGTTTCTGTCCTTCTCTTTGATTTAAAATAGGGTCGCCTCTGATTTCCTCTTACTTTAAGAAACTTGTTGAATCTTTTTACAAAAAGACTTAGATCATCATCATCATCTAGATCATTTTCCTGATCACTTTCTTCTTGAATTGAGGATGATGCTTTAAGAGCAATTCCTTTCTTTTTCTTGTCATTTTCTTCATGTTGGTGTAATCTCAATAATTCCATCTCGTGTTCCTGCAACTTTCCAAATAAAGTGGCAAGGGACATGTTAGACAAATCTTTTGATTCAGCAATGGCCATTACTTTGGGTTGCCATTCTCTACTTAAACATCTTAACACCTTGTTTATGAGATCCTCATTTTGAAATTCTTTACCTAAGGCTGCTAGATGATTTACTATATGTGTAAATCTCTTTTGCATGCTTTGAATATTTTCATTTGCATTCATTCTAAATAATTCATACTCATGAGTTAGTGCATTTATCCAAGATCTTTTAACATCTGTAGTTCCTTCATGTGTTAATCGAAGAGTGTCCCACATTTCCTTAGCACTCTTACAATTTGAAACCCTGAAATATTCATCCATTCCCAAGGCAGATGTTATTATGTTTTTGGCTTTTAAATTGTATTGTACTCGTTTTCTATCCTCTTCAGACCATCTATCTCTAGGTTTTCTATAGTTATACTTTCACTTGATGAACTGCCATCTATTGTAATTCTTTCTACTGTGGTGGGTATATAAGGCCCTATTTCTATGGCTTCCCAAATATTTAGGTCTATTGCCTCAATAAAAATTTGTATTCGGGTTTTCCAGTAATGGTAACCCTCTCCATTAAAGATTGGAGGTCTATTGATAGAATTCCCTTCTGGAAATAAGGAGTTTGCTAAGGCCATCTTTTTCTTGAAGCTTCTAAACTTTATACAAGAATGAAGCTCTGATACCACTTGTTAGACAAGTGGCCTCAGATATCTTAAGAAGGGAGGGGGGGTTGAATTAAGATATTCCAAACTACTTCCCCAATTAAAATCTATTTCACTTTCTTTTCAAGTTATAAATTCCCTTAACAATGAACTTATTAAATATTAATTCAAATAAAACAATTTGAATATGAATATAAAGCAATAATAAACAAAGGAGATTAAGGGAAGAGAAAGTGCAAACTTAGATTTATACTGGTTCGGCCACACCCTTGTGCCTACGTCCAGTCCCCAAGCAACCCGCTTGAGAGTTCCACTATCTTGTAAATTCCTTTTACAAGTTCTAAACACACAAGGACAATCCTTCCTTTGTGTTTAGAATTCCTTTACAACAAGAGACCCACGGTCTTTTAATCCCTTAGAGAATGAGAAGAAGAAGAAGAATGAATCTCTCTAGAAAGAGATAGATTTTACAGATTGAGCACTCAAATAATTCCTTAATGAATTGCAATTGAATTGGCCAAGGAATTTTTAAGAGGATAGAATGATTTTTGCTCTTTGAGAGGATAAACACTTGTTGTTCTCAAAAACTCTGTCAAAATCGTGTCTCAAGTCACATATATATAGGCCTCTGATAGCCATTCAATAACCACATAAAAAGATGTGATTGTTGAGAATGTTTTCTGAAAAACTCCTCTGATAATCGATTACAATAAGTGTGTAATCGATTACACTCTTTAAAATTTGAATTAAAACGTTCAGAAACTGCTGGTAATCGATTACCATATATGTGTAATCGATTACATAGTGCAAATTTTGAATTCAAATTTTAATAGCTGTTGTAAATCAGTTTTGGCCACTGGTAATCGATTACATCCTCTGGTAATCGATTACCAGAGAGTAAATTTGTTGAAAAAGACTTTTTTAACTTTAAATTCTTGGCCAAACCTTTTGCGATTTCAATTGGAATTCCCTTCCTATTTAATATCCTTTCTAAGACTCTATAGACTGTCTTGATCATCCATCTTGAATATCTCTAATTGCTTTGTCTTGAATAAATCTTTGAGAAGCATATGATTCATGTAATCCTTTGGCATCATCAAAACATTCAGCTTGATCCTTTGTCTACAGGTCCTCGATTTTTGTGTCATCGTCGTCATCATCATCGTCAAATTCCACAAGAAGGAGAAAAAGACACAGAATTGTCTCGTGAAGAAGCGCAAGAAGGTTGAGACTTCACAGGGCGAGATTCCTCCTTTGAAGAAGGAAACATCATGGTAGAGGCTTCATCAAATTCTTCTTGCTTATGTTCCAATCTTCCTGATCTTGAACGCCATGGAATGGGAGAAGGAAGCACCACACTCTCTTTCTTCTTGTTCTCAGCTCTAGAACCTTCAACTTTTGTGTTTCTATTTGAATTGCTTGAAAATCTTTTGGAAGATGTTGACCTCTTTTGAGACTGAACTTCAGCATCGACATCATCAGCATCAACAGCTTTAACTTCTGCTTTTCTATTCGAATAGCTTGAAAATCTTTTAGAACTCATTGACATGTTCAGAGATTGAACATCAATATCTTCTTCAGATAAGCGAGATTTCAAGCTTCGAATGGGCAAAAGCAGAGGCTTCTCCCCACTCTGGTCATCAAAACTAGAATACTTTTGCAATCGTGGAGCAGCAACAACAACCATAGGTTCGTTCCTGTAATGTTGGCTGCTCCAAGTTTGGACTTTTGTTTCATCAGACTCGACGGGGCTCTCACCCTCGTCCTCGAAAAAAGAAAAAACCTGAAGGAACCTTGACACAAGAGTTTGTGCAGTGTCAAACCTGAAGGAACCACAGACACACCCACACACACACATATACCCAACTACAATAATAAAGCATAAGCACCCTTCAAACCCAGCATTTTAAATTAGATACATAAACAACTGTTGATGTCTATATTTGCCTGTAATTGAATTTTACCTTTTGTATGTTCTTGTATATGATCAGTGTAATTTGCTATATAAACAACTGTTGTTCATGCTGAGTGAACCTTAGATTCCCATTTGAGACTGAATGTAATGACTCTTGCAGACAGTTTGCATTAGTCATTGTATTTAGTCTTGAATTGTCCATTTGGACAGTTTGGGGAGACTGGTATTTTTATGTTAGATTCATTCGTGAAGGTTATTATTATTTTCATTAATTTGATTAAATTTTGGTTCAATGCATTTCAAATTGTTCTCTGAGTGCATACTTGATTATCGGGAAATTCATTTCACCGATGTCATGTCGTGTACTTGGAGACCAATGCGAAATGCTACCAAAATTTAGTCAAATTAATGTAAATAATGGTAACCCTGACGTTTGAAGCTAACATAAAAGACAGTTTTCCTAAATGGGATAGGGCCACACCTATAAATAAAAAAGTGATATTTTCATGCATGGAATTGCTTAGATGGATCGAAGTTAGATGAATGAAAGTCGCATGAGCCCAGAATATGAGGATGGTGTCGAACAGTTCATTCAATTTGCTTCAGAAAGAGGTCGACTGAATGAAGAAGGAAAATATTATTGTCCTTGCATCAACTTTTTGAATGGAAGACGACAACTACTCGATGACATACGGGACCATCTATTGTGTGATGGGATTAAGAAGAATTACACGACGTGGATATGGCATGGTGAAGTCACAGACATGCAGAGTGGGTCCCAATCTGAACCGTTTGATGTAGAAATGGGAGATCGGTTGGAGGACATGATTCGTGACCTTGGACAAGAGTCTTTCCAACAAGCACACGCCCCTGTGTATGAAGGATTGCATAGTGATTCAAAGAAGCCTTTGAATGCAGGGTGCAAGATTTCCTTAACCCTGTTGTCCGCTGTGTTAAGTCTGGTTAATGTGAAGGCCAGGTATGGGTGGAGTGACAAAAGTTTCACCTCACTGCTTGAGGTAGTGCACAATCTGCTTCCAGAGGACAACATGTTGCCTAAAAGTTACTATAAGGTGAAAAAGATATTGTGTCTGATGGGTATGGAGTATCAAAAGATTCATGCTTGCCCCAACGATTGCATACTGTACAGGCATGAATTCCAAGAAATGTCGAAATGCCCTATCTGTGGGACTTCACGGTACAAAGTGAAGGATGAAGAGGAAAGCAGTTCTGATGAAAACTCCAACAAGGGCCCCCCAGCGAAGGTTTTGTGGTATCTTCCAATCATTCCAAGGTTTAAGCGTCTTTTTTCTAATGAGGATGACGCAAAAGACCTTACATGGCATGCAAATGGAAGGATTTCTGATGGAATGGTCCGTCATCCGGCTGATTGCTCGTAGTGGAAGAAGATTGATGGTTTGTATCCGAATTTCGGGAAAGAGCCAAGAAATCTTCGACTTGGACTAGCCAGTGATGGAATGAATCCATATGGCATCTTAAGCACTCAACACAGTTCATGGCCAGTTCTGCTAGTAATTTACAATTTTCCTCCTTGGTTGTGCATGAAGCGAAAATACATGATGTTGTCTATGATGATATCGGGCCCAAGACAGCCAGGAAATGACATTGATGTTTATCTAAGTCCGTTGGTTGAAGATCTGAGAAAGTTGTGGGACGAGGGGGTTGTAGTGTTTGATGCGTTTCGCAAAGAGACATTCAAAATGCGTGCAATGCTTTTTTGTACCATTAATGACTTTCCAGCATATGGGAATCTTAATGGTTACAGTGTTAAGGGTCATCATGCATGCCCCATCTGCGAAGAAAACACAAGTTACATACAACTTAAACATGGAAGAAAAATAGTCTATAGTAGGCATCACCGCTTTCTAACACCCAATCATCCTTACAAACGACTGAAAAAATCTTTTAATGGAAGTCAAGAGCATGATATTGCGCCGATACTGTTGACTGGTGAGCAGGTATATCAGCGGGTTCAACACCTGAATACTGTATTTGGGAAGACCCAAAAGAAGGATAAAAGTCTGAGTTGCATATGGAAGAAGAGGTCCATTTTCTTTGATCTTCCGTACTGGTGTGATCTTGACGTTAGACATTGTATTGATGTTATGCATATGGAGAAAAATGTTTGTGACAATGTGGTTGGGACGCTCCTTAACATTCAAGGCAAGATGAAGGATGGCTTGAATACCAGTCAAGATCTAGCTGATATGGGCATACGATCACAGTTGCATCCAAGGTCTGATGGGAAGAAAATTTACTTGCCCCCAGCCTGCCATACTTTGTCCAAGAAGGAGAAGATAAGTTTTTGTCAGTGTCTTCGTCAAGTAAAGGTTCCACAAGGATACTCTTCAAATATTAAGAGCCTTGTGCAGTTGAAGGAGCTTAAGCTTGTAGGGTTAAAGTCTCACGATTGTCACGTGCTCATGCAACAATTGTTAGCCGTGGCTATACGAGACATCATGCCAAACAAAGTCAGGTTAGCAATAACTCGCATGTGCTTTTTCTTCCATGCTATATGTAGCAAAGTCATTGATCCAGTCAAGTTTGATGAGTTGGAAAATGAGGCCGCAATTATTCTATGCCAGTTAGAGATGTATTTTCCCCCTGCTTTCTTTGACATCATGATTCACTTGATTGTGCATCTGGTCAGAGAAATCAAATGATGTGGTCCTATTTATCTACGATGGATGTACCCGGTTGAGCGATACATGAAGATCTTAAAAGGGTATACAAAGAATCTATATCATCTTGAAGCATCTATTGTAGAGAGGTACATTGCAGAAGAAGCCATTGAATTTTGTTTAGAATACTTAGAGAAGGCTAAACCTGTTGGGCTTCCTGAGTCTCGGCATGATGACAGAGTGGGTGGTAAGGGTTCAAGAGGACTGCATGTGATCACTCCAAGTGTAGAAGATTTGTTACAAGCTCACTTGTATGTCTTGAACAATAGTAATGAAGTTTTGCCATACATAGTTAAGCATGAAGCTTTAGTCAAACAGAATAATCCGAAAATGTCAAAGAATTGGGTGTTGAAAAAGCATAACAAGACTTTCTGTGATTGGTTTAAAGATACAATCTTTGCAGATGAGAATGCTTCGGAAACATTAAGAAAGCTAGCAGATGGGCCTAAAAGAAATGTTATAACTTGGCAAGGATACGGCATAAACAGGTATTCATTTTACACAAAAGTACAATGCAGAACAACGGGGTCACCCTAAGGGCTGAATCTCAACACTTCGCAAGTGTCAATGACGCCAATCCCTGTGTACCTTCCATCCCTTACTTTGGGTTCATTGATGAAATTTGGGAGCTTAACTATGTGAAATTTATGGTATGTGTTTTCAAAAGTAAATGGGTTGACAGCAACACTGGTGTGCGTGCCAATGATATAGGATTTACGTTGGTAGACCTAAAGAAACTTGGTTACCACAATGACCCTTTCATCATGGCAGAACAAGCTAGACAAGTATTTTACGTGCAAGACCCTTGTGATGAAAGGTGGTGTGTGGTTCTGCAGGGTAAAACAATTGGTGTTAATGTAGAAGATGATGATTCATACATGGACACCTATGTTAGTCCTTTGACCGCTCAAATCACTCTTAACGTTGTCGGAGAAGAAGAAGCTGACGACGTTCATGCTAATCGAAATGATCATGATGAAGGAGAATTGATTAACATCATCTAATGCAATTTTCTGCAGAGACAGCGGTCACCAAAGCAAGTAAGTGATAGCTACATTTTTCTCTGATTGAGGCATCGGTATTTTCTTTTAGATGGTATCCTTAGGACTTCATACAGCTCATGTTTGTCGCCAGTTTCATCATCCACCACCCTTTTCTTCTCTGTCTTCTCACGTTTATTGTTGTTAAACCCATATTTATGCTTTCTTCCCTTCATGTCTTGTTTTATCACAACTTTAGCCGAATCTCTTATCTTCAGCAGAGTTGAATCTCCTGTCTTATGCTCCAATGACACACTTTGATGGCCTGTATCTCTTTTCTTTGTATGTTCTAGTGCTTCAGCTTCAGAATGCGTAAAGCAATTTGAATTTTCTAGTGATCACCAAAGGCTTCTGCATCAGCATTGACACTCTCCACCCTCTTTGGTTTATGCTTCTGTGCTGCATTCCGTGCTTCCTCCATATAAATCTCATATTTATTAAAGGTTGCACTAGAACGATCAACACCAATCTGTGCTTCTTCCTCGTCTACCAGCTCAATATCTTTCCTTTCAACTTTTGTTTTGTAAATTACAGTGTAGTTTACAAAAGCAAAGGTGAAACGAAAGATATTGAGCTGGTAAAGGAGGAACAGGCACGGATTGGTGCTGATCCTTCTAGTGAGACCTCCAATAAATCCGAGAATTATAAGGAGGAAGCACGGAATGCAACACAAAAGCATAAACCAAAGATGGTAGAGAATGTCAATGCTGATGCAGAAGCCTTTGGTGATCACTGGAAAATTCAGATTGCTCTATGCATTCTGAAGCTAAACCACTAGAACATACGAAGAAAAGAGATACAGGCCATCAAAGTGTGTCATTGGAGAATAAGACAGGAGATTCAACTGTGCTGAAGATAGGAAATTCGGCTAAAGTTGTGATAAAACAAGACATTAAGGGAAGAAGGCATAAATATGGGTTTAACAACAACAAACGTGAGAAGGCAGAGAAGAAAAGGGTGGTGGATGATGAAACTGACGACAAACATCAGCTGGATGAAGTCCTAAGGATGCCATGTACATGTGTATTTCTGAAGATATAGTATTTATATTCCATCAAGCATACATTGACTTTTGATTACATGTAAGAGACTTTTTATAACACGGTTGCCCCAAATCACAATTAAAAAGCACAACTAAATCACTTTCAAGGCACCCCTTTTGACCCTCCCAAAGTCATGGATGATGCTTTATTTCTTGCTTGGTCTTGGTTAAAAGCTACTAAGAAAGGTTTCAATACTTTATTTAACCATTGGTCTACCAATCTTTCGGAGTCCTTTGGTTAATTTGTCTTGTCTCCTTCTATGGTGGGGTTTTCTTGGGTTTTATGTTTTTGGAAGGTGGCACCTTGGGTGTCTTGTATTTGATCTCCTCAGTACCTCTGGTACTGTTATGTTTTATTAATAATATTATACTTTTGCCTTCCAAAAAAAAAACTTATGACTGATCCTCTTTTGATTAATCCTATTTTGTATGTTTCTGTATGTTATTGTATAAAAGATCATGGGTTCTCCACCTGCCTCCAATCCTCCTCCTCCTCCTCCTTCTCCTCCTCTTTCAGACGCATCGGCTTCGCCGTCTGCCGTGAAGCAGACACACAAAGTCTCACGTCTACGATCGTTGTCCACTAGACCACCTGGTGCTGAGAGACCAGTGGTGCATGTTGATCCTGCTATCGGGAAGGCCGACGGTCCCCACAAAAAGAAATTAAGAACATATTTGGGGATTGTGGCACGTGATAAGGTGGACATCACCTACTAGAACTGGAAAGAGGTCCCTACTGCTCAGAAGGACCTGATTTGGGAGGATATTCAGGTATTTTTCTTTTCTTATTTGATTATTTTTAATTAATAGCCAAAAAATATATTATTGTAACAAATAAACTTTATTTGATGTTGTCAGGCGGAATTTGATATCCCAGAGGCTTCTAACAGTAGGACGAAAAGGAAGTTACTGCAGACCGTTGGGGAGAGATGGAGGCAATTTAAATCAAACCTCACGAGGAAATGGGCCCTTACAGCCGATCAGGACGGTGTCGAGGACATTGTCTGTGAGAAATACGGCATCAGCAAGGAAAAGTGGGTCCAGTTTTGCCAGACTTGCAGAGACCCTTCTTGGGAGGTATGTTCCTTGCCATTTAAGTTGTTTTTCAAAAAACATGATGTTGTTATACTTCATTCTACCCATTTCAAACATTATTGTTTAATTTTTTTAGGATGTGCGCAAGAAGGCACAGGCCATCCAGAAGCAGAATACTGCCCCCCACATTTTGTCTCGTGGGGCTTATGATTATTTGGAGCAGAAGCTCCTGGCTGAGAAGACAAAGAAGAAGCTGGAGGAAGCTGCACAGTCAAGAAGCGTTGATGGCGTCATCGACCCTCTATCCCCGGTCAGACGCCACGTGAAGTGGAAGATGGCCCGCACGAAGAAGACAGGGGAGATGACGACTGAGGCCGCAAAGGAAATCGCTGAGAAGATTGTAAGTCATTTTCAACTAACCATTACAATTATATTTCAATATTTTGAGAATGCCATATACCACTGTGTGTTTTCTGTGCAGGATTCCTCTAAGGAGCAGGCCACACAGGGATCGTTCGTCCCCCATAGACGTCAAGATGTTCTCACCGCTGCTATTGCACGTCTAGAGCACCCTGGACGTGTCCGTGATGCTGGAGCCGGTGTCACCATCAAGCAATACTTTAGATCAGCTCCACGGACGTCCCGCAGCGCTTCCTCCCTGCCTCCTGGCGAATTGCAACAACTGACCCAGCAAATCAGGGACCAGCTAGAGGAGTCCATCACAGAGAAAGTGACGAGGCAGGTCATGGAATCCTTCAGCCACATGCAGTCCCAGCTTCAGTCGCAGATGCAATCTCAGGGACTTGCAGTGCCTCCTGAGCCTCTGGTTGGTCCCTCCGGTCCTCGAGTGAGCACAAAGGGGAGTTGTGTTGATCCCTCAAGAAACGATCCTGAGACGGGTGACTCTGACAGGTGCGGCTTGTACATAGAAGCAGATCCTGCCTGCCTGGTTGCCATTGGGAGAGTTTATGAGGGATCCACTGTTGTTCATAACACTCCTTTGTTGCCTGGCCAAGTAAAGGTGAGTGTGGAGGAGGTTACAGATGCAGATGCTCCAGTTTTTGTACCCACTGATGAGGTTTCCTTAGTGGGGCAGGCACTTCACACCTTCCTTGCTTGGCCGACACATCTGGTCAAATCTTTATCACAGCAGGTACTTATTGTCCTTACTATATGTTTCTTCTTTTTAAATTAATTCATTAAGCGTGCCTCAAATTAGGCTATTTAACTTTGTTTCATGAACAGGTAGTTGTGTCTCCGGCAAAACCACCTCCGAAGCCCGATCCGAAGGTCGATGATCCGCTTTATCTGATGGCATTGACCATCCCAGAGCTTTTCTTGAGGCCTTATCAGGTTAGATGGGATGCCACCGTGTTCGGGGTCATTAATCCAGATTTCCCCCTCTACACAAAGCATGAAGACCTCTCCGAAATTGCACACGGTGGTCAATGTCTCAGCATATCAGTGTTATAGTTGTGGATTCTGTAAGTCATTTTATATTACTTTTAATTACCTAAGTTATTGCTTTCAATTCATAAATATTTAACTTTGACTTAACATAAATAGGCGTCTCACTGAAACATGTATGCGAGTGGGGAATTCTGATATCTATGGATTCCTCGAGCCACAGTCCATTCAGAGGTCAGGGTAATCGCAGTTTGAGTCTGAAAGTTACATAAAGAGTTGGATGCAGAGTTCACAACGCGATGTCTATCTTGGAGCCTACCTAAATGGGTAAGTCACAAAATAACTAAATTTAATTAATGTTTACTAATGTACTAACCCATTTTAGGTTCCACTGCAGCGGACACTGGCAGATGGTGGTCATCTTGCCCAAGGAACACCTAGTTGTCTGGTTTTGTTCATTGCATAATAGGCCAGACAACTTCCTTAAGGGGATTATTAATAGGTTAGTGTTCTTTTCAATACATTTGCATTGTAATACCTCAACGTACAACACCAGTTTTTAATTGTTACTCATCTGGAACAGTGCGTTAAAAGGTCTTGATGATGCTCCACAGCCTAAATCAAAGGCTTCTGCTAGGTGGATTGTCGTCAAGGTACGTCATTTACATAAAACTTCCACTTATATATATTTCTTTATGTGTATGTACACTAGTTGTTTAATTAATATCCAAATTTCATTATGTATTTAGTGTAATAGAAAAAAAGGAAGTACTGAGTGCGGCTACTATGTGATGCACTGGATGTCCGCCATCATTTTAGGAACTTTTAGGAATAATTGGGAAGCGGTAAGTTTATTTCAAACAAAATCGATTTATTTATAATTTGTATTACATTATTAACTTATTATGATTTATTTCATCATGCAGTATTTTAACGATCCTAGACCATTGGAGCCAGAGAGATTAAAGGCATTGCGGATCCAGTGGGCACAGTTTTATCTCCGAGTTAGAGATCAGGCCTAGGATTTAGGGACAATGGTTTTTTCCTTAGTTTACTTTGGTTTAACATTTTTTACATTTTCTATGTAATATGAACATTGAATTCATTTGATGATTGTTCTTTATGATAAATCAATTATTTGATGTTTATTATCATTAAAACTGCTTGAAAGTAGAATAAAATGTTTATTTGCTGTGAATTGGGCTTGAAATTACATTTGACAGGTTCAATTTTGGGTTTACTGTAAAAACAGAAAGTATATATAAAAAAAATACTTGAAAACAACATTGGTTATTAACAAAAACCGATGTTAATATGATAAACAATATCGGTTATTTACAAAAACCGATGTCGACATGAACCTTAACATCGGTTGTAAGACAACCGATGTTAACGTTTGTATATTAACATCGGTTATTTGTGTATAATCGATGTCAGCGTTTGTATTTTAACATCGGTCATCTGTAGATAACCGATGTCAACTCTTGTACATTAACATCGGTTAGTTATAAATAACCGATGTGAACATTTGAATATTAACATCGGTTATCTACACATAACCGATGTTATACACAAAGAACTACACCAAATAAGTGTATGCATCATCAACGTTGACATCGGTTTTCTAGCAAAACCAATGTTAATGGAATATATTAACATCGGTTATCGTAGGAAACCGATGTTAATATATTACATTAACAACGGTTTTTCTAGAAAACCGATGTTAATATAACATATTAACATCGATTTTACTGCAAAATCGATGTCAACGTTCATCATGTGTACACTTTTTTTGTTGTTGTTCATTGTGTTTAACATCAGGTATTTAGAGAACCGATGTTGTCATATATATGTTAACATTGGTTTTACAAAACCGATGTTAACATTGATACATTCAACATCGGCACTTTCAACATCGGTTTTAGAACCGATGTAGAATGTTCTAAATAACCGATGTTGAAAGTGTATTTTCTAATAGTGCTAGAATAATCAAACTTCCAGTCATCAACAATGGTGCCCTCAAAAGGTGCACCTTGACTGGGTAATTTAGTCAATGAAAAGAACAAAGATTGATCAATGTTCATAGAAATATCATGCACCTCAGAAGAAATAATATCATCCTGAATTTTTAAATTGTTGTAAAAGACTTTAACAAGTTCAAGATAGTAAGTCAATTTTAAGGACATAAAATCAACCAATCCAGAGTTTTGAAACACTTGATAACAGTCAAATGTGAAATTTGTGTCTAGGTACTTAGGGTCTAAGATGATCCTAGAAGAAAATTGAGAGTTGTACTGTAGACATTGATCATCTGAAGAAAATAGAGTAGATGATCTTGGAGATGATAAGGAAGAATGAATTGGTGTTGTGGGTGCTTCAGATGGTCCGTGGCGGCGATGGCCAACAGCAGTGGTGGTGGAGGACGTTCCCTTTCGCTTCTTCGATGATTCTTCCATTTGATGAAGTTTCAGTGAATTTCAATCGGTGAAATTGAAAGAGGAGTGAAAATGAGGAAGATTAGGCTTTGTGGGACATGATTTGGTTAAGAATAGAGGGAGTTATGAAGATTTGAAGATATAGGGAAAAGGAGTAGACATGGCAAGAAAACTCGTACCCGTGGGTACCTGCCCGAATCCGTCCCGACTTTGACGGGTAATACCCGAGTTGACCGAGTATGGGTTCGGGTTCGGGTTTTCCCCGATAACCAAAGTCGGGTACGGGTACGGGTATGGGATTACTAGACTCATCCCGACCCCAAACCCGAACCCGCTCCGCCACTTAAAATCTTTAGAATTTTTGCATAATTTAATCAAAAGACATATAATTTTTATTACTAGTTAATTTTTTTAAAATTTTTTACATAATTTAATATTATTTTCTTAACTATTTATGTAGACACACGCGTTATAATAAATTTATTGATATATAAGTAGTTAAAAATAAATGTTTAACAATCAATTTATTTTTTTTCTAAAATCAATTTTTTAATATTTTTTTACAAAAAAAAAAATATTTTTCTAAATGGTGTGTGGAACGGGATTGGGGATACCCGATACTCGACGGGTACGGGGATGGGACAATAAACTCAAACCCGTCGAGTATCGGATACGGGTATGGGGATATGTTGAGGAGTTGGGGTAAGGGATTGGGGAGGCAATACCCGCACCCGACCCGCCCCATTGCCATGTCTAAAAAGGAGGCACGTAGGAGGAGTGTGGCTGCGCATTGCCATTGGATTTCGTAAGTATTTATAGAAAAGGACGTGACGTAATCGATTACAAGGTTTGTTAATCGATTACAGAAGCATTTAGCCTTCTGGTAATCGATTACTGGCTGCTGTAATCGATTACAGGCTATCTGCTCTTGTATAATCGATTACACTTAATGGCAATCGATTACCAGAACACAAACTAAGTTTGTTCCTCTAAAAATTATTTATGTCTATGCTAAAAACATCTAACTATATCAACCATCACCACTCATATGTATTTAATTCAATCATTCAAGCATCAAACACACAATAATGTATCAATCAAACATAATAACAGGAATTTAAGCAAAATCAAGCAAAGTAACACACTTAACACAAACAATCAATCATTAAGCATAGATGATTCAATCAATCAATCCTTATTTATCAAAATCACTAATATCTAAGAGGCATAATTCCCTTCTAATGGAAAAGAATTTTTCTTTGGGGAGAGGTTTTGTGAATATATCAGCAAGCTGATTCTTTGTATCAACAAATTCTAGCACACAATCTCCCTTCAGAACATGATCTCTTAGAAAATGGTGCCTAATTTCTATATGTTTGGTTCTAGAATGTTGAACTGGATTTTTGGATAGATTTATTGCACTGGTATTGTCACACCTTATTTGTATATGATCAAGAAGGATTCCATAGTTAGATAGTTGTTGCTTCATCCATAAAATTTGAGCACAGCAACTGCCAGCAGAAATATATTCCGCTTCAACAGTAGATAAAGCAACATTGTTTTGTTTCTTACTATGCCATGATACAAGAGCAGATCCAATAAATTGACATGTCCCACTTGTGCTCTTTCTATCAGTTTTGGATCCGGCAAAGTTAGAATCAGAGTATCCTATTAAGTTACATGTTGAGTTCTTAGGATACCATAATCCTAAATTGATTGTTCCTATTAGGTATCTTATGATTCTTTTTACTGCACTCAAATGTGATTGTTTGGGGTTGGATTGGAACCTAGCACACATGCATACACTAAACAAGATATCTGGTCTACTAGCAGATAAATAGAGAAGAGATCTAATCATACCTCAATATTGTTTCATGTCTATAGACTAACCGGATTCATCTTTATCTAAATAACAGCCAGTACTCATAGGTGTAGCCATGTGCCTTGAACTTTCCATATCAAATCTTTTGATCAATTCTTTGCAGTATTTTTCTTGGTTGACAAATATACCTTCTTTAGTTTGCTTGATTTGTAACCCCAGGAAGTAATTTAGTTTTCCCATCATTGACATCTCAAATTCGCTTTGCATATCAAGAGAAAACTCCTTGCACAATGAATCATTAGTGGATCCAAAGATTATATCATCAACATATATTTGAACCAACAAAATATCATCATACTTTTTCTTTATAAATAGTGTAGTATCCACTTTTCCTCTAGAAAAATCTTTCTCTAAAAGAAATTTGCTTAGACGTTCATACCATGCCCTAGGGGCTTGTTTCAAACCATATAAAGCCTTTTTCAATCTATAAACATGATTTGGCTTATCTAATATTTCAAAACCTGGAGGTTGTTCAACATATACTTCTTCTTGAATTAAGCCATTTAGAAAAGCACTTTTAACATCCATTTGATAAAGCTTAAAATTCATTATGGATGTATAAGCTAAAAGCATTCTAATGGCTTCTAATCTTGCAACTGGAGCATATGTTTCTTCATAATCTATACCTTCTTCTTGATTGTATCCTTTTGCAACTAATCTAGCCTTATTCCTTATGATTATGCCATGTTCATCTAACTTATTCCTAAATACCCATTTTGTTCCTATGATGGGGTAGTTTTCAGGTTTTTCTACTAGTTCCCACACATTGTTTCTTTCAAACTGATTTAGTTCTTCTTGCCTAGCAACTATCCAATGATCATCTATTATGGCTTCATTTATATTTTTAGGTTCAATCATAGACACAAAAGCCATATTATTGCATAAATCTTTAAGAGAATGTCTAGTTGTTACCCCTTTTGAGATATCACCAATAATGTTGTCAAGGGGATGATCTTTTGAAGCATTCCATTCTTTTGGAAGTTCATCATTTGATTTGGCTTCTTTTGGAGGATCTTCATTGCTTCCTTTCCCTTTTCCTTTAGAATCTTGTCCATGAATATGCATTTGTTCTAAGGATTCTGCAACATCATCTAAAATATCCTTTCTTGGAGAAATAGCATTAGACTCATCAAAGGAAACATGAATAGATTCTTCAATAGCCATAGTTCTTTTATTATATATTCTATAAGCTTTACTATGCAAGGAATAACCAAGGAAAATTCCTTCATCTGACTTAGCATCAAATTTTCCTAAGTTTTCCTTTCCATTGTTTAATACAAAGCATTTGCAACCAAAAACATGTAGATGTGAGATGTTTGGTTTTCTACCATTGAACAATTCATATGGAGTTTTCTTTAAGATAGGTCTGATTAAAGCCCTATTCATGATATAACATGTAGTATTAACGGCTTCAGCCCAAAAATATTTTGGAAGTGGAGTATCATTCAATAAGGTTCTAGCAATTTCTTCCAAAGACCTATTTTTCCTTTCAACAACTCCATTTTGTTGAGGGGTTCTAGGTGCAGAAAAATTATGTTCAATACCATGCTTTTCACAAAATAAATCAAATTCTTTATTTTCAAACTCACCCCCATGATCACTCCTAATAGATATAATTTTGAGATTTTTCTTGTTTTGAATAACTTTTGCAAGTTTCCTAAATGCTTGAAATGCATTATTCTTATGAGTGATAAATAGTGTCCAAGTGTATCTAGAATAGTCATCAACTATAACAAGGGCATAGTAACTTCCTCCAAGACTCATGATTCTAGAAGGGCCAAACAAATCCATGTGTAGTAATTGTAAAGGTTGAGTAGTTGAAACAATGTTTTTGGATTTGAATGCAACTCTAGTTTGTTTTCCTTTCTGACATGCATCACATAGTCTATCTTTTTCAAATTTTAGTTTTGGCAAACCAACAACTAAATCTTTTGAAATCAATTTATTTAAGTGTTCCATGTTTATGTGAGCAATACGTTTATGCCATAGCCATGGATCATCATCTTTGCTAAGAAAACATTTATTATTATCTAGTTTTTGTCTTAAATCTATCATATAAACATTGTTAACTCTATACCCTATATGCTTTATATTTGTATCATGTTTATGTTCAATAAGACATTTTTGAGAATCAAATGATACTAGATAGCCCTTATCACATAATTGACTAACACTAAGCAAGCTGTGCTTAAGACCTTCAACAAGTAGAACATTGTCAATGGAGTTTGAAGAATTCGTACCTATTTTTCCAACTCCAAGAATTCTACCTTTGTTGTTATCACCATAAGTAACATGCCCACTTTTCTTGGGAGAGATATGTGTGAACTTTGATGAATCTCCCGTCATATGCTTTGAACAACCATTATCTATGTACCATTTCTTCTTCAAAGATACCTACATGATCTAGTTTGTGACTTAGGTACCCAAACTGTATTGTGTCCTTGTGTGTTAGTACTGACTAAAGATCCTTTTGGTACCCATATCATTTTGATATTGTTGCAATTTTTCTTAAAATAACGTGTAGATGTGTCATGCCCTTTTCTTCCACAGTAAAAACATGTAATGAAAGGAGAATTGTATTTTTGTGAGAAAGAAAAGAAACTTTTGTAAAACTTTTGTTGTTTTTTTAGGTTTGTATCCAATTCCTGCTTTATCAAAAATACATCTTTGATTTCCTAATATAACATCTAGATTATTCTTGCCAATAGAAAATTTTGCCAATGAGTTTTTCAAATTTTTAATTTCTTCTACATATTTGCTACAACATTTACATGAATTTACTTTTTCATTAGTCATAGTAGAAACATGAACTTTATCACTAGATTTAGAGATTGAAACTTTAGTTTTAAGAATATCTATTTCTTTGTTTAATTTTGAAATTTCTTTCTCTAGATCTGAAATTGTTTTCTTAGATGAAGAGACAAGTTTTGCTAGTTTAATTGATTCACTATGTAATTCAGCAAATGCATCTTGTAACTCATCAAAAGAAATAGATTTGTTAGAAGATGTTACCTCTTCGTCGCTTTCATAATTTTTGCCCATTAGACATAGATTAACCATTTCTTTTTCAGAATCATCAGAAAATTCTAAGTCGTTATCATCCCATGTGATATAGGCCGTCTTTGCCTTCTTATCTCCAATAGTCTTCTTTTCAGACTTCTCTATCTTTCTCTTAAAGATTGGACAATCAGCCCTCAGATGTCCGGGTTGATTGCACTCAAAGCATTTTGGGATTTGAGATGACTCTTCAGTCCTTCTTTTAGGTTTGAAGTTTTGTCTTCTTTGATTTCCTCTCATTCTAATAAATTTGTTGAATCTTTTGACAAAGAGGCTAAGATCTTCATCTTCATCTATGTCAATTGAATCTTCTATGTCACTTTCCTCTTAGATTGAAGATGAGGCTTTAAGAGCAATTCCCTTCTTTTTCTTATCATTTTCTTCGTATTGATTTAATCTCAACAGATCCATTTCATGTTCCTGTAACTTTCCAAATAGAGTAGCAAGAGACATGTTAGATAAATCTCATGATTCAATAATGGTTGTTACCTTAGGTTGCCATTCTCTGCTTAAACATCTCAATACTTTATTTATGAGATCTTCATTTGGAAAATTTTTCCCTAAAGATGCAAGATGATTTACTATGTGTGTGAACCTCTTTTGCATGTCTTGTATATTTTCATTTGCATTCATCCTAAATAATTCATATTCATGAGTTAATGTGTTTATCCTAGATCTTTTAACATCTGTTGTGCCTTCATGTGTTACTTGTAGAATGTCCCACGTTTCCTTAGCACTCTTACAATTTGAAACCCTAAAATATTCATCCATTCCCAGGGCAAATGTAATTATGTTTTTGGCTTTTAAGTTATATTGTACTCGTCTTCTATCTTCTTCAGACCATCTATCTCTAGGTTTTTCTATTGTTGTGCATCCACTTGTTATGTTTCCATCTATTGTGGTTCTTTCTACTATGGTGAGTACATAAGGTCCTATTTCTATGGCTTCCCAAATGTTTAAGTCTATTGCCTCAATGAAAATTTGCATTCGGGTTTTCCAGTAGTGGTAACCCTCTCCATTAAAGATTGGAGGCCTATTGATTGAATTTCCTTCTAGAAATAAGAAGTTTGTTGAGGCCATTATTCTTGAAGCTTCTAAACTTTATACAAGAATGAAGCTCTGATACCACTTGTTAGACAAGTGGCCTCAGATATCTTAAGAAGGGGGGGTTGAATTAAGATATTACAGACTATTTTCCAATTAAAAATTCTACTTTTAATTTAACCCAACAACCCAAGATTCCTTTTTAAAAATAAACTCCTAGATAACAATGCAAATTAATCTTACTGAATAGAAACAATAAGCAATAAACAATAAAGGAGTTTAAGGGAAGAGAAAATGCAAACTCAGATTTATACTGGTTCGGCCACACCCTTGTGTCTATGTCCAGTCCCCAAGCAACCCGCTTGAGAGTTCCACTATCTTGCAAAATCCCTTTACAAGTTCTGAACCACACAAGGACAACCCTTCGTTTGTGTTCAGATTTCTTTACAACAAGAGACCCTCGGTCTCTTAATCCCTTTTAAGAAATAGAATGAAGAGAAGAAGAAATCTCTCTTGAAAGAGATAGATTGAACAATTTGAGCACTCAAATAATTCCTTATTGAATTGCAAGTGTATTGGCCAAGGAATTCTTTAAGAGGATAAAATGATTTTGCTTTTTGAGAGGATAAGACTTTTTGTTCTGAAAAACTCTAAGCAAATTTGTGTTCCAAGTCACATATAAATAGACCTTTGATGGCCATATAAAAACCATTTGAAAAGTTGTGACCCTTGGAAATAATTTTCTGAAAATCTCCTCTGGTAATTGATTACAGGACTTGTGTAATCGATTACAGGCTTTAAAATTTGAATTAAAACGTTCAATAACTGCTGGTAATCGATTACCATACTTGTGTAATCGATTACACAGTGTAATATTTAAATTCAAATTTCTAATAGATGTTAAAGTCATTTTGGCCACTGGTAATCGATTACATCCTCTAGTAATCAATTATCAGAGATTAAATCTCTTGCAAGAGACATTTTAGCTTAAATTTCTTGGCCAAACCTTTTGCAGTTTCAATTTGGAATTCCCTTTCTAAAAACACTAGAGATCTTCTTGATGTTGTATCTTGTATTCTTGGATTTTTGTCTTGAATTAAACTTGAGAAGCGCATTTTCATAAGCCATCAAAACATCACGATCATATGGCATCATCAAAACATCAAAGGCAAAGTCTTTGCTTCTACACAAAGCCTTCAACTTCTCCTTCACTTCATATGCCCTTCATCGATGTACTTCTAAAAACAAATGCTTTTCTTACAAACATGTTGAATTCGTCTTCGTTTAACCATGCATTGAGTACCGTAAATTTTTTAGGGCCCCAATTGAACATCTTATGCTTCAAGATCATGGGACAAAGGTCCAAGATATCTTAATTTAGAACAACTTAGTTGACTTTGGCTGTAGATAAAGCCAACCCATAGAGACGGCCATTCTATCCAATTGGCTTTTAGCATAATTAACCTCCCGCCCTATACCAAGTGAAAGTCCTACCAACCATAGGAATATCTATAAACTCCATTGCTTCCAGAAAATGATTAAATTAATCAATTTCCCTATATCTGCCCACTCTAAGCCTCCTCACACAACTCCTTACCTCCAAACACCTTATGGAATTAAAGTCACCGACTATGTGGCATAGATTGTCCGTATAGTTGCTTTTTTTCCTTCACTATAAATCACCCCATAGTCTTCTTATCTCCCCTAAATTTCATGAAAAGTAAACATTAACAATGACTATGGGTGCTCCTCCACTCCCTTCCACCTCTTTTCAGAAACTCTTTGTTAAAACCCAAGTCCTTGTTCAAAAACCTTTTTTGTTAAAATCTGATCAAAAATCAAAATTAAATTCAAGCCCATATTAGTTAAAATAGAAGACGATAAAGACATAAGATGCATATAGTTTTATACTGATTTGTTTCTGTCACTCAGATTACGTTAGGTTCTTGGTAACCCACCAAGTTCCACTAACTTTCACAAAAGTTACAAGTATTTTTCTTTGCCACTATTGGCTCTTACAACACAACTTATACCTAAGCTTTACAAACACCTAGTATTTCTTGTTCTACCAAGCCACTACTACTCTAAACATATTAGAAGATTTGTTGTTGGTTTGTTTCTTCTTCTCTTCAAAGATTTTTGTATTTATAGGTAGTCTTCATAAAGTGTCCATTATCTCTTAATGACTTCTTTTTCTTTGTTGAGAGCTTGCTTCCCAAGATATGTCTGTTTGTACATTAAATGTGAGTAATAAATGTGCTTCCTCTTCATGCTGAAACATCACTCTTTTTAGCTTTCTTGAATCACACTTCACCAGAAGTCAATGTGCTTTCACACAGAACAGTTATGATTATAGATATCAGGGTGTGTCTTTTAAGATGAACAAATATGTTGTTATTTTAAGACTTGATTATTCTCATACTTCCTTGGCTTTCAAAAAATCCTTGGAAGAATATTTCAAGACATTCCCTACAAGAAAAATTTAAGACATAGAGTATTAAATGAACTCTTAATGTTTTCCTAGTGGTCAACATTTATCTAATTTTTAAAACATAGATACTATGCAACTTTTAAACATTATAATTATTTGCATCTAATCAAAATTATTGAGAGTCTTGATTCTTCTTATCACTCAACAACTATATTGACAAACAAAAAGAATAAAATTTAAATATATATTCCAATAGATTAATGATTTAAATTATTCTTCCATTAAATTTTACCATATAATCTTTGAATTTATTAGAAAAATATTAATGAATATTTTCCATTTTTATACAAATATTAACTTATTCTTATTTTTGGATAAATTCATGTAAAAACTATATGAAAATATCATTATCTTGAGAATTGCTAGGACACACTCTCTCCCTCATTAATTAAAATTTATGGCAAATGACAAAATTTTGTTGGTCTCACGTTACATTTGATGATTCTCTCTCCTCATATTATTATTTTTAATAAATATTAATCGAATAGAGATAATGTGTTTAAAATAGTGTGTGTTAGAGAGTGTGCTACTAACACTACTCCCTTATGATTGACTTCAATTTCTCATTTAACTGACCCTACCCAAATAATTATTTAGAAAGAATTAATGCTTTGGAAATATAGTTGTAACTAAAATTAACCATTAGATTATTATTGGTAAAATTATGACATGATTTCTATATTAGAGTTGTTTGGTGTCACTGAGGTATCAGAGGTTTCTATCTAGCACCCAACTAATCCTCCTCCTACCGAGTTGGCCTAATTTGGAATAAATTTGTACCTCAAGTCGCAACTTTATTTCAAAGGTAGAGATTGAATCTTAGACCTTGGTTAATTAAAAGATACGGGTATTGAATGACATGTGTCAATGACTTCTGGTTTTCTATATTAGATAACTTTGATTATAAATTTGAATGAATAATTTATAATTAAACCAGTAGACGATAACTCAAAGATAGATTCCATTCAATTTACACTAATAAAGAACTCAGTTATTGTAAAAAAACATTAACATATTTTTTTCTCTAGTGTTATAAGAACATATAAGTAATACATACTTTTCTAGTACATAAAAATTTAGGGGGATGTTTTCCTAGAAAAACACATTTGGGGTATGAAATGTTGCAATAGTTCAAGACAGGGAAGGCCAGTAGGCTTAAATGATTCATATGTAACATTTTGCTTGACAAACTTTATATTATTGGATAAAATTATTGTAAAATTTATATAAAAGTAAAGGTCAAGTTGAAATATATTTCTCATATAATAGTTCTAATAACAAATTTACCAAATAAAAAATTATTTCAAACTTACATCATTAAAATTTAAAATTTTCTTATATTATATAGATTTATTGCATAATTTTGACATTATATAAGAAAACTTATAAATATTAATTATTTTTTATAAAGTACATTAACTTTTAATTGTTAATTAATAGAGATCCAATAATTTATCCTAAGTTGATTATTCATATCAGTAATTTTACAGATAAACAAGAAGTAGAAGAAATCAAAAATGAATTTCAACAACTTTATATAACGAATTCAACTATTTTACTGATGATATCTTACCATATTTTTAAATCTAATTACTTTAGAAAATCTTAAACAATGTATTTTCAATACATTTTTCTTCATAAACATTTTATCATTGAATTAAATTCATATAAAGGTTACATAAAAATATGTGTTTCACTGAATTCTATTTCTCAGTTAATATGTCTTAATTGAGTTACACCTAACTATAATTTTATTTTAAAATAATAAGTATATTGAAATAATTATATTTTAAAAAATACTTTTCTAAGATCATTCATTGTTATTACAAATATATTTATAATATAACTTATTCCTAATTAAAAAAAATAAATTTTAATTATTATTTTTTTATAGATAAATGAGATAAAAAATATAAAAGTATATTAAATATAATTATTTACTGAGCTCAACTATTTTACTATGCTTTAAAAAAACCTACTTTACTATTGTTTTTTCATCATAGTTTTTCGTAATTTAAGTAAAAAATTTTAATTAATACAACTTTTAATATATTTATCTTAACGTGCATTTTATAATTGAGTAAAATTCATATAAAATAGACATGATATTGATAATTTAATTGAACTCTATTTCTCATGACACATATTTTTATCACTGAATGAAATTAACATAATAAAATGTGTCTCGTTGTATTTTATTATTCAATTAATGAGTCTAACTTATTTTTACAGGGACCACGTTTTACCTTTCATGAAAGAAAATTTTGTTTGATATGGATAAGATCACTAAAGGTAGTGAAACACTTTCTCTAAGTATTTTACATAATAGTATTTCCAATATTTATAATGTAGACAACATATTAAGTTGGAATAATCTCACGCTATCAACACACTTGAGAGTAATCAATGAGTCAAATGTAACTTTGATCTTATTAAATAATACATTAAAACGTAATACATTAAAAAGAATATATCACCAACATTATTCATTATATTATGACTAGTGTATTTATAACATAGTTCCCTTATCAAATAATTTTAGTATATATTTGAATAAATGATTTCCAAACCTTTGACTATAATACCAACCTTAAATTATATTACTTTTTATAAATAAAATTCTTCAAGACTTAAAATCTTTTCTTACATTGTTAATAAAAGGAAATCACACTTTCAAAACCACACCCCTAGCACTACTATGCCCACTTTCCATACTTGAAACCTTTCTCAAGATGCCCTCAATTTTTTATCTTTTCAACTCTTTAGAGAAGTCACTACCACCTTACTTGTTGCCTTATCTAACTATAATTTTCCCTTGCCCAAAGCATTTTACTTTTTTTCTTCTTCTTTCACTCTAAACATCTCTCGAAACATTTCACCCCTACATTTCTTTGACCTTCTCCCATTCCATACATCTCTTTGTCACATTGACAAACAATTCCTTTGCACTTTCCCTCTCCCAAAACTCCTTATCTTCTAACTCAAGATCGACATCCTTTTGGGACAACCACATTGGCTCCTCCTCTCAATGCCCCCACCATCCACCACCAATTGTTGGTACAAACCAGCCCTAAGAGAATCTCCTTCTCCCAACCTCACCTTCTAAGAAGCCACGTGGCTGGCCACCAGGCTCCAAGAACAAGCACAAGACCATTTCCCTGTAAAAATTCTTAAGGGGTTTCCTAGACTATCAATGATAGGAAACAACAGGATCTTGAAACCTATGGTTCTCACAAACAATCAATAAACAACAATAGATAATGATGTGTACCTTTCTCCATAGGAAGACTTGTACCTTTCTCCATAGGAACTTCTCTCCGGTGCACTTTGATTTCCTTGAAAGATGAGAGAAATAAGATTTCACTTCCTTTGGCCTTTCTTTTCTGCCTCTCTCCGTTAGTGATGGCTATGAGTGAGAGAGAACACTTTTCTGGTCAGGAAGGGGACCTTATTTCACGTTAGTGGGTATTAAGTCCCTTTTATAACCACTACTCCCATCAAGTAGCAGTCAACCCTAAAAACTTCTCCTATTAAGCCCAATTATAATGTAGTCCTTAATCATTAATTATTTACTTATTAGTCCCTACATAAGTCACATGCCTCTCACATGAGACATAAATTCTAACATTCTCCCACTTGGCTCATGTGATATTAATAAACATTATGGACTAAATAAATAAATAGATTAACTAACATAATGCGCATTAAAATTGACTAAATTGTTCTATACATTGGGTACATCATAATTTCATGATTAAGAATAGGAACCAATTTGAGTCATGGCGGTTGTACATCATCTAATCGACATAGTCCCTTCCATGTACTACAAATTAGTCTTCTCCTTAATGTGACCATTAGTTAGGAGTACATAATTGGTCCAACATAATGTCTTCATTCAAGACAAAACCTGTTAACATTACTCTAACACAAACATGCATGCAAACATAGAGAACAGGTAATCAGAAACATATCATAATTGAGCTCAGAGTGTCAGCAAAATTACATAAGGTAAATTACACTTAATGATCATCAATAACAATAATGCCCATACTTTCAACATGTTCTATAATGTCTTGGGAAATAATCCCTTATTCAAAGGGTCAACTATCATAAGGTTTGTGCTAATATGTTCTATTGACACTCTTTGTTTCTGAACTTCTTCCTTCACGACAAAGTACCTCAATTTTATATGCTTAGCACCCTTAGAGTACTTGTCGTTCTTACAAAAAATATTGTTGCAAAGTTATCACAATACATTTTCAGCGGCCTAGCAATACTGTCGACAATTCCAAGCCCTGAAATAAAGTTCCGCAACCAATTAATCTGAACTGTAGCCTCAAAATATACTACAAATTCAGCTTTCAGATGCAACAACAACTGATGCATACAAAATAGCTTTCATTTATTTTCGTTCCATATCATTTCTAGGACATTTTGCGAGACTAAATTTGTCTCCCTTCTAAATTAGAATAGGTGATGTTGAATACCTTTCCATCTTGAATCTCTCTAGTACTTTATCGATATATATACTTTCTGAGATAAGTCTGACAATCCTTGTGATCTATTATGGAATATTTCTATCCCTATCACATAGCTTACCTCACCCATATCTTTCACTTCAAAGTTTCTAGAGAGAAATTTCTTAGTCTCATAAAGAAGACCAAGATCGTTAGTTGCAAGCAAGATATCACCAATATACAAAATTAGAAAAATAACCTTACTCCCACTGACCTTCAGATATATACACTGATAAACAGTATTTGCCTTAAATTTAAAGGAAACAATGGCATCATTAAACCTCAAATACCATTGGCAGGAAGCTTACTTTAAGACTGTATATTGATTTCTTTAGTTTACACACTATGTGTTCCTTTCCTTCAACTGAGAACCCCATTGGTTGGTCCATACAAACATTCTCCTCTAAATCTCCATTAAGAAAGACAGTTTTCACATCCATCTGATGTAGCTCCAAGTCATAATGGGCTACTAATGCCATAATAGTCCTGAAAGAATCCTTTCATGAGACCGATAAAATGTCTCTTTATAATCAATGTCATCTTTCTGAGTAAATTCCTTAGCAACAAGTCTAGCCTTGTAACGTTCAAGGTTGCCATGAGAGTCACGTTTAGTCTTGAAAACCCACTTACAACCAACTCTCTTACAACCCTTTGGTAATCCTACAAGGTCCCAAACTCTATTATGTTCCATGGAATTTATCTCTTCTTTCATGACATTTAACCACTTCTCAGAATTATCACAACTTATAGCTTGTGAAAGCAAAACTGGATCATTATCATTAATGCTTAAGTTTGTTTCTGTTTCATGTAGGTATACCACATAATCATTCGAAATAGCTGGTCTCCTTTCTCTTTGAAACCTCTTTAATGCTACTTCTTGTGGTTCTTCCATAATAGGTTCATTATGCATCATGGGTTCATTATTGTGTTGCTCCTCTTCATTAATTTTGTAGCAATAACTGAAGGAGCAATCACCTTACTGTTAGAGGCATAAGCTAAAAGGACTTACACTCTAACTTCTTTAATTTCTATTTCTCGTGGAACTGTACTCCCACTGATTTCATCATTTCCAATGAACCTTGCATTTCCAGTTTTGACAATTCTCATACTATGATTAAAACAATAAAACATATACCCTTTTAACTTTTCTGGATAACCAATGAAATATCCACTGATTGTTCTTGCATCCAATTTTCTTTCTTGCGGATTATAAATCCTTATTTCTGTCTGGCAACCCCAAACATGCAGGTGCCTTATACTAGGTATCCTATTTGTCCACAGTTCAAAAGGTGTCTTTGGAACTACCTTACTAGGAATCCTGTTCAACAACTACATGGCAGTTTTCAAGGTATACATCCACAAGGATACGGATAAAGTCTAATTGATTAACATACTCCTAACCATATCCATTAAAGTTCTATTTCGCCTTTCTGATACACCATTTTGTTGTGGTGTACCGGGAATTGTGTATTGCACACAAATGACGTTTCTGAACAAGCTTAGCAAATGGACCTGGGTGCTGCCCAGTTTCATCATATCTTCCGTAATACTCATCACCTCTATCATATCTAATAATTTTCACATTTATGTCTAATTGCCCTTTTACTTCATTGTAGTAAATTCCTAAGGCATCCATTGCCTAAGAAATCTCGGGCAGTAAGTAGACATAACTGTAACGTGAATAATCATAAAAAATGGTGATAAAGTATCATTGCTTTCCGAAAGAACTAACATCAAAAGGTCCACAAATATCAGTATGCACAATTTCAAGAAGCTGAGTGCTTCTTGTAGCTCCTTTCTTTGTATGTTTTGTTTGTTTTCCTTTAATACAACCCACACAAATATTTAGATCCGTAAAATCTAGATAAGGAAGAATTTCATTTTTTATTAATCTTTCCATCCTTTCTCTAGAAATGTGACCTAAACATTTATGCCACAAGAAAGAAGATCGTTCATTCACTAAACTATGTTTAGTGCCAACATTATGATGCAGAGTTAAAACAGTTTCAGCATACAAACTGTTTATTTCCAATTTATATAAACCATCACAAGAATACCAGTACCAATGAGATGATTATGCTTAAATAAATTGAAACATTCATTACCAAATTAAAAGAGTATCTAGTAACATCAAGTTTAGATAATGAAACTAAATTACTAGATAAACTAGGTACATAAAGAGTTTCCAGTAAATCTAAATGATGTCCAGCGTCGAGTTTTACGCAATAAGTCTCAACTGCTTACACTGGAGTTTCACTCTATTCCCCATGAAAATGAACTTCTCATTTGAGCTTATGGTTTGGATTGTAAGGAATCTCTGCATAATGTTAGAAACATGAGTCATACATCCAGAATTAATCCATCATGTATCATGGAAAACTTTAGTTAAGTTTGATTCAAAACATACACGAGCATTAAGCTCACTTTTCTTTTCGAACCAAGACTTGCACTTTAGGTAATCCTTCTGGAAATGTTCGGATTTCCTACAAAATTAACAATTATTTCCCTTTGATACCTTCCTTTGGATTTGCAAAGAGTCGTCATTGTTCTTTAATGACCCTTTGCCTTTATCATGCTTCTTCATAAATTTCTTTTCAAGCTCCTTGATTTCCTTGGTGGCTTACATAATGAACTGAGTGACTTCCTTGATTCTTAAGCCTTATTTTTTTTCCTGAACTAACATACTGTGCAATCCATGCACATTCCATTTATCTTTCATGGTATTATAGTTCATTTAGAACGGGCCAAACTCAGACGGTAATGAGTTTAGAACAAACTGAACAACAAAGTTCTCATTCACAGCCATTATATTCCCAAGGTCTTAAGTCTTGCTGCAATGTTTGTCATCTCAATGACATGTTCATACATAGTACGTGAACCATCAAACTTCATGGTGGTCAATGTACTCATTAATGTCCCAGTAACAGACTTATCAGCTGTTTGAGAGCACTCTCCCACTAATCACATAAACTTTTTAGCACTTTCGATTTTAGGGAGAGTTGTCTTAATACTGTTTGCAACAGTCATTCTCATCAACATTAGGCTGAGTCTGTTAGATCTTTCCCAAGTTTTATAATGGACTTTCTCTTCATTGCTACTAGCATCAATAAAAGTAACAAACTTCTCTTCCAACATAGCAAGATCATGATCCAAAACACTAAGGTGAAATTGGACTTGCTCATTTCAGTCAGAGAAGTTAAGCCCATTAAAATTGGCTCAGATGATACATAAGAATCCAATGAATTCAAAACATGTATTACATAATAAAGTTCACTTAAGTGTTTTGAGAGATAAAATACATGTCATACATATGATTCATTCAGATAACGGTTAATGTATATTGATGTTCTCCTTTGGGTGATACACCAACACACAACATACAAACATAATGATGCTAATAAAATTTTAACATTATTTGACAATTAAATATGCACCAATTAGTAATATCTATTTCCTTTGGGCATATAAATAAAACTAATGATACACACAAATTGCCTACAATTATATTCATTAATTATAAGAACAACTAATCAACCTTTGGGCGATCCATAAATGCCTTATAACAATGAATTTCAATTACCCATATACCAATAATCATATAATTTAGCATCCATTATTCTATGAGTAATTGGAATAATCATTAAGTTGGAATTAAATAACCTTACAAATTTGGTCACTTTGGTGACTAACAAATTCAACATACATTTAATTCCAACCAAGTATAATTGAAATAATCATTAATTTGGAATTAAATAACCTTACAAATTTGGCCACTTTGGTGACTAACAAATTCAACATACATTTAATTCCAACCAAATATGTATGGTCTGCACATACTTATTGCTATTAACAATTCATAGCCATTCTATTAATTTCATTCCAGGCCATAAAATAATATTTGCATTTATTTGTGTTTTTGCATTCAAACACGTTCAAGCAAATATGTAGCATATACATATATTTACTGCTACCAATAATTGCAAAACATTCACATTAATTTAATTACAGAATATAAACTTTCAATCCTTTAATCACCTTCAACAATAATTTTTCGAAGAAAAAAAAAGGATCAAGTGGGATTGGAAATAGCAAACATAAGGTTGCAAATACCAAACGTACCTGCGCAGCTTTTCAAAATTGGAATTGAATCTTTACATTAATGGCACGCTTCCTTTCTTTCACCATTAGAAGTAAAAACTTTCTCCAAATTTAATATATACATGTCGTGTAGCTTTCTCTCCGATAATCATAAGTTTTCAAATAATCTTTCCCCATAAATTGGTATTCAACAATAACAAAATATTGCCAATAAAACAATACATGCAGCGGAAAATAAAATTCCTAAATTTCATAATTAGGATTTATGCATAATTGGAAGAAATTAAATTATCCCTAAATTTCATAATTAGGGTTCATACATAATTGGGAGAAATTAAATCATTCTTGGAGAATCATAAATTTCATAACACATGCTCTGATACCACATGTAAAAATTCTTAAGGGGTTTCCTAGACTATCAATGATAGGAAACAACAGGATCTTGAAACCTATGGTTCTCACAAACAATCAATAAACAACAATAGATAATGATGTGTACCTTTCTCCATAGGAAGACTTGTACCTTTCTCCATAGGAACTTCTCTCCGGTGCACTTTGATTTCCTTGAAAGATGAGAGAAATAAGATTTCACTTCCTTTGGCCTTTCTTTTCTGCCTCTCTCCGTTAGTGATGGCTATGAGTGAGAGAGAACACTTTTCTGGTCAGGAAGGGGACCTTATTTCACGTTAGTGGATATTAAGCCCCTTTTATAACCACTACTCCCATCAAGTAGCAGTCAACCCTAAAAATGTCTCCTATTAAGCCCAATTATAATTTAGTCCTTAATCGTTAATTATTTACTTATTAGTCCCTACATAAGTCACATGCCTCTCACATGAGACATAAATTCTAACATTCCCTCCCTATGGCCATGCCCGGTGAGCCATTTGTGAGGATCGTCATCATTAATGTCGACCCAAGTAAGGACATCATGGAGTCCATTCTTGATGTTGTTCACCTAGGTCGTGCCTACCTCACTATCCTTAACACCTTTGGCACAGTCACCATGGTGATCCTTCATAACTCGCTCCATGTCGTTGCCACCCTAACACTCCATGAGCCCTTCACCTTGCTTTGCCTCAACGGCTCATACTTATTGAACAACAATTTCAACCTTAACTTTAGAGCCATCATTCCCCCTCCTTTATCTTTTGGGATCCACCTCTCCACCTCTCGAGGCCAAGCCATTGGTGGTGCCATTGGCAGCCAAGTCATTGTCGATGGCAACGTTAAGATCACGCTCTGGACCTTTTGGCATCCTAATATTTACAAGTACATTCTTGAAGGAAACAAAGGTGAAAATGACGACAATAACAATAAAAAAAAAGAATTACAACAATAACCCTATTGATTGCAATAGGGGTGGAAACCAATTCGGGTTCAACATTTAGTTGCGGAATCTGTGGTTGGTGAATGATCTCTTAATGTGTCATGTTTTATTTGATTTATATTTTAGGTTTTCATTGAAGTGTGATATTAGTTATAGTGTGTCATCATAATGCGGGAATAAGAGGATGGTTCTATGCAATGTTTTATTTCTTGATGTTTTTTTATTGGGAGAAGCGTTATGAGTCAGCATACAGGTTTCCATTTATCTATTGTAAATGAATTTCTTCAATTAATCAATGCTTCTATTTATGAACAAGTTCAATTTGTGTTCAAGTGATTTGTTTTTGTGGGAGAATCGTGAGTTCATGGCAAATCAAAGATCTTCTACGCAACATGATTGTTTTTAGAATTCTTGTTGATGGCTTATATGGTGTAAGTAGTGGAAATGAATATTGCTAATAAATGCTAGTCAACACCATGAATGAAAAGAAAATGAAGAGAGAGAAGTGATAATAAGATAAGTGGTATAGTATAACAAAAAGAGGTATTAAATGGGTTATTTATATTAAATGAGTTTTTACTTTGTTGAGGTATGGTTATTAAATCATGTTTAGTGGAAATTGTAATTTCTATGTGCGTGGAAAGTTCAACTTGTTTTCATAATACTTGTTTATTGTAGTGGGTCTTTAAGGGCTCAACTAATTTACTGTCTCTAATATTGAGCATGAAGACAAACGAAAGAGAAAGAAGCTAAGTCATAGTAGATGGTGGTTTGAAGGAACATGCTATGAATGTCTCATTGTACTACACCATGTTCAATTCAAGTTGTTGATTTCATTATTCGGTTACGGATAGTCCATGGAAATTCTACTTCACTTTTTTCCTTATTTGCATATCATTACGTCATTTATGTTATAAAGTGTCATGCATTTCATAAATATTCAATTCTTTGTTACTTTTATGAATTATTTATTTAATTCCTTATTTATTAAGATTTAGATTTATTTTAGAAAAAAAATCAGATGCATTTATTAGATTTAATGACATCATTTATAATAAATAGATTTATATATTATAAGTTTATGATGTCACCTTTCATATACTACATTGATTTGATTGTTGGAACTTTGGACACACATCTTGCATTTCATGTAATTTCTAGTTCATGGTCTAATTAGATGCCTACATGTTGGTTTCTTGAAATGGGATTTATTGGAAGTTAAAAAAAATGTATCGTTAATCCTTATGATGACTTTTTGAATTCTTTCTTAAATTCAATTGTATGAAGCATTACTCAAGTTTATATATATTGGGATAAGATCCATTTATACTAGGTGTAATTCATTAAACTTACAACAAATCTAAACCATTGATCAATGTTAATTAAATGGTTTATAATATTTCAACCAAAAGAAAAATAGCAAGTTGTCACGGGATTAACTTGACCAATCCTTTCCAAGTTTGTTCAGTGTCTTCTTCTTCTCCCGCTCGAGCAGTTGTTCAACAGTTGAAGCGCATTGTAGTGGTTGCAATACGCTATCACAACCATGGGATAGGCTCCGACAAGTTCTGCCAAGACTGAATGCACTGAGTGCATTATCAATGATTGTTCTCTTTATTCAATGCTCAAATTTAGTATTGCAGGAATTTAAAATTGGCCAGAGCTATTTTTGCATGATAAATTGCAATTAATTCTTTAGAGTACAAATCAACCCTTGTGAAAGATACAACAATTAGATGACTAGATCGATTGTAATTTTTTTTCTCCAAATCAATCTTGGTCTTTGTCAACAAACTTACTAAATCCTCTTTCACCTTATAATTGCGAGATAAGGATATTATGATCAAGAAACAATGTAGAGAGAAGGGACAGAGGAAGGAACAAAGATAAGAGATTGTCCGATGGTGGCTTAGACAGTACGACTGAAGGATTTGGCTTCTCCCACAACCCTTCGAAGATGCTAAATGGACTTGGAGAGGATTGGCCTATTGGGCAAGTTCATCAGATGACATCTTGTTAATTTTTTTATTTTTTAGTTGAAATATTATAAACCATTAGATGAACATCGATCAACGGTTTATTTTTTAGAAGGTGTATGTTAGCTTCCAACACCATTTCAGTTGCACAAAAAAAATTCTTCTTTTACTTAAAACAATAAAATTTAAAGAATACTTACTCAGTTTTCATTTTATTTAATTTTTAAAAGAACTTCAAATCCCTTTTTTATTTGAAATTATTTAAAAAAATAGTGCTAAGTCAAAAGACATTTATGTCATAAGAGGAATCAAAACTCCTAATTATTTTGATTACATGCAAATAAATACAAATGTTCAAAGTTACGTCTTGTGTGCTATCCGATTTTGCTTTATGAATCTGTGTTTGAACTATCTAACGATAACAAGTTAAAACCATGATGTGATACAATATTTTTAGAGTTAGCATTCAAGACTTCTTTTATTGTTTTGTGCCTGAGATTCGTTTTCTAGAGGCATTTTCCTAGGATATGTCAAATCTTATGCAGTAAATGAAGCTCAAGATCTAAAAGTAGCAAATTTCATCAAATGACACGCTCTGCTATGTAGACCTGCTTTGACAAATGAAAACTAACTTTTTGTTGAACTGCTCAACACAAAAGTCAACCAGAGTGGACTCTTTGCATGGAGAAAGGACATGCATTTAATGCAATCATTAAATTCTCCAATGATCAATATCATTAGACGAAGAACAAGTGAAGAAATCTACCAATTGTGAGATAATGAACTCTTCGAGATGAAAGCTATAAATAACATAAGCTTTGAATAACAAGGACATGAATCTTGCGTGCAAACATTCAATATTTGTTTTTAAGGTTATATAACAAAATTTGTTCCCAAAAGTATGATGTGGTGGTTATAAATTAGTTTCTCGAAGATGAAAAATACAAATATAGTCATTGAATGTTCAAAAAGTGCACCAAATTAGTAACATTGTTAAATTTGTGAGATTATTTTGGCATTAAGTTTTGATATTCAAATGGATTTTTTCACCAAAAAATGTTGTAATGTTCAAAGACAAATTTGACAATAAGTTATACTTTTCAATGACCAATTTGACATTAAGTTGCAAAGTTTAGGGATCAATTTGTTATTAAATTGTCTCCAAGACTAATCAATCAAACTTTTGGCACACTCAAAGATTAAATTTAAATTTTTTATTTTTCAGGGACCAATTTATCAATACCTCACACTTTAAGTGAAAAATTTAATTATTTACCTATTTTTAAAATTTAAATTATTATGCAAATAGATTTTACCTCTTAACTTTATTTTTAAAATTATAAAATAAATAGTATATTTTTTTTAAGAAATCTTATCTCAATATTATATTTGATCAAAATTTAGTTAGTATATGATCAATTTTTATCTCCGAACTTTTTTAAATTATAAAATTAATAGTACTTTTATCCTTTTTAAGAAAATTTATCTAAATATTATATTTCATTAGATTTTAGTTATTATATAATGAGTTTTTTTTCTTCGTTAGTATCTAATTGTTAAATTCTTCTTCTTCTTCTTCTTTTGCATTTGAAGGAGTTCTTGTTTCGAAATCTCATATAAACAAGTGTCATTGGATTGATTGGATATTGTTGTAATTTTCAAATTATGGAAACACACAATAAAAATTATTGTAATCACAAGTTTGGACATCGACAAGTCTGAAAGACATTGCACCACACAAAAGAAAGTTTCTTAATTTTTCATATTTTAATTTAATGTTTATTAACAACACTAAACTTCGTAATAAGATGAAAGATAATTTTTTATTTAACACTTATTAGTATATATTGAAAAGAAAATTATTGAAATTAGTAATTATTGATTATTTTTGCAACATATAAGAAAGACGATATGTGCTTCTTTTAGTGATACAATGTTATGTGTTTTAATAGACTAATAATATAATTTAATGTATTGAAACATCAAATTATGAATATTTTGTATAAAAATTAATGATATATAGTTGTTGGATGTATTTATTGAGAAAAAAAAAAGTTATTGGATGTATTTTATTTTGTGATCAGCCATCTTGTCTTCTTAGATCTAGGTCTGCCCTTGCAACAGGTCATTGTTCAATTCCGTGTTTAATATGTCTTAATGTAATTATTCTTATAAATTATAGAAGAATGTAATGGAACAAGGTTAATTAAGTTCAATAGCTAAGACATGAAACTCTAAGTCTATAAAAATAACTAAAATGGATTCTTATATCTTGTGCAAGCTACATAGCAACATCAAAGATATTGTATATGTACCAACCATTTAGCATTATCTCTTGTTTTGGTTTAGGATGATTAAATTCACTCTAGTTCATACAAGGCTTAGACTTAAGAAGGACTAAATTAGGGCACACTTCCAAGGTGCAGGAGAATAAGGAGTATAGTTACAATCCATAAGTCAACTTGACATATCTCAAATTGATACAAAGCCCTAGATATACAAAACCTACCTTGTACCTTAATCCACCTTAACCAGAATCCACATTAGGATGAAACCAATGTCATTTGAAAGATAAAACGTAATTGTGGAAGACCACAACAAGAATTTAAACTAGTTCATTCCAGATTAGTACCAGTTTTTAACAACCAAAGCTTTTGAGTACTACTTAGCTCAAATTCTCCTCATGTCATCCAGTATCTGAAAACACATGGTTTGATACAATTATTATACACTTAAGTAAGTAGATGCAAATAGGATTCTTGGACTCTAATTCACTACACAACTTCCATCCAACAGATTCATATCATACTCTACGCTTAACTCATATTAACTGCCTAGTTTAAAATTTTCAATGTCAACCATGTAACGATTTGTTGAACGTCCACTATATTCAAAATCATTTAAGCAAATCATTGGCTCAATAACCAATGGTTACAACATGAGATGAGATTAAAGAAGGAATAGTTTTAGATATCTCACCTGCCACATGTACAACACATTCCCAACATACCTGCACATAACCAAGTTATATATTCCCTTCAAAATCAAAAGTCTAACAAAGCACTAATCAACCAATCACTTAAAAAAAATGTAGGCAAACAAGTGGTATATTTGCTTAAGGTCATGTTTTCACATTGAGGGTTAATAGAGCAGTTGCGGCATTTAAACATATATGAATTTAGCAGTCACTACAATTAACTTGTCATATAGTTCTTGACCTTTGGTTTGTGGCCAATAGAGTAGTGTTGGAAATAAGGCTTTTTATGTTTAGGAAAAGTGTTTAGGAATATTGGAGACTTTGAATAGAAACTTGATAGGAAGGAAAATTCTTTATGGAGGAGAGAACTTTATATTTTTGCTTGATTCAAATGTGTAGGATTACATCTCTATTTATACTACTCTAAGGAGAACTCTAGACACACTAATTCTAGAGAGTTCTCAACTCTAGAGATCCAAAGAGTATTCTAGAGAATATTACAACCATAAGAAATATCTAGACACTCCAAACACTACAAGAATTCTCTAGAAACATGACCCATAATTACTTAAGCCCAAAATAACTAAGTCCAAGGAACCAAATAATTAATTTAGGCCCAAATCAAGTTTATATTTCAACATCCCCCCTTAAACTTTATTTGTGACTCCAAGCATACTCCTTAGCTTCACGAAAGTTTCCAACTTGAGTGACTTTGTGAAAATGTCAGCAGCTTGATCTTGAGACATCACATACTTCAACTTTACCTCCTTCTTCTCAATGCATTCTCTTATGAAGTGGTAATGGGCGACGATGTGCTTGCTTCTTTCATGAAAGACTGGATTCTTTGCCAAAGCGAGTGCTGATTTATTGTCAACATATATTTCCATAGGTTCTTCTTGTGGCATTTTTAACTCTTTCAACAAGTTCCTTAGCCAAATTGCATGACAAACGCATGATGTGGCAGCGACATACTCGGATTCACAAGTTGATAGTGTGACTATTGGTTGCTTCTTTGACATCCAAGTGAAAGCAATATCTCCCATAAAGAACACAAAACCAGTAGTGCTCTTTCTATCATCCAAGTCTCCACTCCAATCGCTATCACTATAGCCAACAATGTTATAATTGTCAGAAGAGTAATAGTGCAAGCCAAAGTTTGTTGTACCTTTGATGTATCAAAGGATTCTCTTTGCTGCCTTGAAGTGAGTTGTGGTTGGAGCTTCCATGTAGCGACTTACTACTCCTACAGCATAGAGAATATTCGGCCTTGTACATGTCAAGTAACGTAAACTTCCAACCAAACTTTTGTAAAGAGTTGGATCCACATTCTCTCCTTTTTCATGCTTGCTCACTTGCTGCCACATTCCATTGGGGTGCCAACTAGATTGGCGTCATCCATCTTGAACTTCTTAAGGACTTCTTTGGCATAGCCTTTTTGGGTGATGAAAATTCCTTTGTCTTCTTGTTTTACTTCGATGCCGAGATAATATGCCATTAGCCCCATATCCGTCATCTCAAATTCATTTGACATATCTTTCTTGAACTCTTCGAACATGCTTGGATTGTTCCCTGTAAAGATCAAGTCATCTACATACAAACACACAATCAAAATATCTCCACTTTGCGCTTTGATATAGAGTGCATGCTCATATGGACACTTGATGAAGTTCTTGTCTTGAAAGTACTTGTCGATTCGAACATTCCAAGCTTTCGGTGCTTGCTTGAGACCGTACAACACCTTCTTCAACTTCAAGACTTTTTCTTCTTGCCCTTTTACTTCATAGCCCAGTGGTTGCTCAATATAGACTTCTTCTTCGAGAAAACCATTCAAGAAGGCTGACTTCACTTCCATTTGATAGATCTTCCATTTATTTTGGGCTGCCAAAGAAATGATCAGTCTAATAGTTTCAAGACGAGCAACATGAGCAAATACCTCATCATAGTCAATTCCTTGTCTTTGACTATAGCCTTTAGCCACCAATCTTGCTTTGTATCTCTCCACATCTCCTTTAGCATTCTTCTTTGCCTTGTACACCCATCTTACTCCGATTGCTTTGTGTCCTCGTGGAAGTGTAGTAAGTTCCCATGTATCATTCTTCGTGATTGACTTGATTTCTTCGTCCATGGCGTCTTTCCACTTTATGTTTTTCGCCGCTTCTTGATAGCTTAGAAGCTCACAATCACCAAAAAGACAAAAGAGGTTAATGTCGTTTAGGTTTTTGGTTACCTCATAAATCTCTTCAATGCTCCTTAGTCGCGGTGTCCTCTCACTTGAACTTGTTTCATCTAGCCTTGGTGTTGGTGAGGCAGGTGGTGTAATATGTTCCTCTATGATTGGTTGTTCAATTTCATCATCTTCTTCAAAATAAGGAAAAAAATCATACTTATCTTCTTGAACACTCCAATCCCAACAATCTTCTTCGTCGAACTCCACGTCGCGACTTATGACGATCTTTCTACTATTTGGATTATAGAGCTTGTACCCTTTGGATCTTGAGTCGTAATCCACAAACACGTACTTCTCACTTTCATCATCGAGCTTTGTCCTCTTTTCGTCTGGAACATGGGTATAGGCAATGCTTCCAAACACTTTGAGGTGAGAGATCCCGAGCTTCCTTCCACTCCATGCTTCTTGTGGTGTCTTCTCATGCACGCTTCTTGTTGGGGAACGGTTTGTTAGGTAAACTGCACATGCCACTGCTTCAGCCCAAAACTCATTCGGCATCTTCTTGCTTTTGAGCATGCTTCGCACCATGTTAAGTATGGTCTGGTTCTTTTTCTCTGCTACTCCATTTTGTTGTGGCGATCTTGGCACTGTCAGTGGGCGACGGATTCCATGGTCTTCACAATATTTGTTGAACTTATTTGAAGTGAACTCTCCTCCTCGATCAGATCTCATGGCCTTGATGGAAAGACCACTTTCTTTCTCCACGAGGGCTTTGAACTTCTTAAAGTTTTCAAACACTTCTGATTTCTCTTTCAAGAAATAAACCCAGGTTTTTCTGGAATAATCATCAATAAAGAGGAGAAAGTACTTATTCTTACCAAATGAATTGGGTTTGATTGGTCCACAGACATCGGTGTGTATGAGCTCTAGCGGCTTTGTTGCTCTTGTTGTTGATTCCTTTGGAAAACTTTTACAAAATTGCTTCCCAATTAGACATCCTTCGCAAAGTTGGTCTGGGTGGTTGATGCTAGGCAAGCCTCTCACCATCTCCTTCTTTGCTAAACGCTCTAGACCGTCGAAGTTGAGGTACCCGAATCGTAGATGCCATAGCCACGAAGAGTCGGTATAGCAAGCCTTGAGACACTTTGCCACATCATTTTGAATGTTCAAGAGGAACATTCTATTCTTTGACATAGGCACCTTAGCAATCAAGTTATGTCTACAATCTCTTAAGAAAAGACTATGTTCTTTCAAATGGATGTCATAGCCTTTCTCTAATAATTGTCCCAAGCTCAAAATATTATTCTTCATGTTAGGCACATAGTAGACATTGGATATGAATTGATGACTCCCATTCTTCAAACGTATGAGAATTTTACCTTTGCCTTTGACTGGTATCTTTGAGTCGTCTCCAAATGAGACATCGCCAGTTGCCGCTTCATTGATCTCCACGAACATGCTTTGATCGCCGCACATGTGGTTGCTTGCGCCGGTGTCGAGGTACCACTTGTTTCTTTTCTCTTCAAATTTGTTTTGGCACGCGAGTAGCAAAATTTCTTCTTCTCCGCCTTTTTCTTCTACAAAGTTAGCTTTCTCTTCAACCTTCTTCGAGAATCTACACTCGGATGCGTAGTGACCAATCATGTTGCAATTGAAGCACTTGATTTGTGATTTGTCATACCTCGACCATGAATTTCCTCTTCCACGACCTCTTGTTACTTGTGGATTCCAACTTCTTTCTCCATTATTGAATTTGTTGGAGTGGTTGTTGTAACCACCTCTTCCTTCTCCTCCATGTCCTCGTCCATGTCCACGATCTTGGCCGCGACCTCGTCCTCTTTGGCTCTTGTAATTTTCATAGTTTGCTTCCTTTACGTTGAGTTGTAGTAGTTGCTCCATAGCCTCCTTTTGTTTAATTTTTCTCTTTTGTTTTTCTTCGTATGCTTGTAAGGAACCCATGAGTTGCTCAATAGTCATGGTCTTTAAATCCTTGTTTTCTTCAATGTTGGTAACAATGAAGTCAAAACTTGGATTTAAAGGTCGAAGTATTTTTTTCATGACCTTCACCTCATCAACATCTTCACCATTTCTTTTAAGTTGATTGACTACGGCCAATACTCGAGAAAAATAATCAGAAATTGACTCGGACTCCTCCATAAACAAACGCTCAAAGTCACCTCTAAGAGTTTGAAGACGAATCTTTTTTACCTGCTCAACTCCTTTGTTGCAAGTTTGAAGCTTATCCCATGATTCTTTGGCCGTCGTTGCGTTGGATATCTTCTCAAATGTATCTTCATCCACCGATTGATAAATGAGAAAAATAGCTTTCTTGTCTCTCTTTCTTGACTCCTTCAACGTCTCCTTTACACCTTGGCTTAGCGAGGCTTCATCTTGCTCCTCGAAGCCATTCTCTACGATATCCCACACATCTTGAGCTCCTAGTAGCGCCTTCATCTTGATACTCCAATTATCATAGTTGTTGTTTGTGAGCATCGGCATTTGGAAAGGAAAACCTCCATTCGCCATCTTTTGAGGATCTTGAAGCTCTGATACCACTTTGTTGGAAATAAGGCTTTTTATGTTTAGGAAAAGTGTTTAGGAATATTGGAGACTTTGAATAGAAACTTGATAGGAAGGAGAATTCTTTATGGAGGAGAGAACTTTGTATTTTTTCTTGATTCAAATGTGTAGGATTACATCTCTATTTATACTACTCTAAGGAGAACTCTAGATACACTAATTCTAGAGAGTTCTCAACTCTAGAGATCCAAAGAGTATTCTAGAGAATATTACAACCATAAGAAATATCTAGACACTCCAAACACTACAAGAATTCTCTAGAAACATGACCCATAATTACTTAAGCCCAAAATAGCTAAGTCCAAGGAACCAAATAATTAATTTAGGCCCAAATCAAGTTTATATTTCAACAAGTAGCTCTATGAGCTACCCTACCTCATAGTTCCGTAGCCATCCAAGGATCTATTTTAAATCCCCCATGGCATCCCTAACACAGATAACCTCTCACTCAGGTGTCTGATCAACGCATATGACCTATAAACTCTGATGCGATTCCAAGTTTCGATGACAAACAATGACATTCCAATGAACCAAGGAGGTCTCGGTCTAGAGAACGAGAAAGAGAAAACTTGTATGCATGTGGGTGTCTGAAATGGGATTCAAGAAAGGTGATGTAGGAACGGCAAGTTTAGCTTGAATGTTGGTGGTCCACGGTGGTATGCATTGTTGTGTGTGAAGCTAGCAAATGAAACAATATTGATTGGTTGTTGGATAGGTGGTGTGGCCATGTAGAGTAAGGAGAGTAAGAATTAAAGTGTGAGTGTATAGTAAGTTTAGTGAGAAAAGGAGTAAAACATAACTTAGGATACAATGGAATGATCACAATGAAACAAAAAAAGAACGCGGACACTTTAAGAAAAATTATAATAATTATTAAGAAAGGTAATAATTTTGAAAAATTTAAGAAAAAATATAATAATTATCAATTTAAAGTATCATTATCTTAATGTAGTAAAATAGTTATAGTGTGGGCACTTTAGCTCAAAATTCTATTATCTAATTTAAGCTATTAAAAGATAAATAAAATGATAACCCATTGTTACAAAATAGTCGATCTAATAGTTATTACCTTATCACAACAATCTTCTAAATTTCATAAAACCATTGGCAGTATGACCATTCCAACTTTGAAAGTTTAATATAATCTATATAACTCAGTATTACAGGTATAGCTATAAAATAATATATTATACTTTTGAATTATTCGGAATATGAAATTAATTATCAAATAAGTTCCTCATAGTAAATAACGAAAATTATAATTATAATACATTCTCTTAAAATAGAAAACTAATGCTTCATATATAAGATTTTTTAATTTTAAAGAGTACAAGGATCTTAACAAAAAAAAACTTCATAAATAAATATGGTATTTTAGAAAGCTTTTCTAATACTCCTAAAAAATGTAAGTAATTATGTTTATAGAAATATCTAAATTAAGACATATATATGATTGGACTTATATGAGTCTATAAGGCAAGTGGTGACAAGTATTTTATCCACTAGCACAAGATACTTTTTAGGGATCACTTCCTAGAATTGAAATTTGAGGATGTTACACCAAACATACCCCAAGTCTCCTAATTATGTCATATTCAAGCTTGTAAAAGTATATTACTTATAATGTTATTTAGTATGAATTACATGTATATATTTTAGAAGAGATAATAATTTAGTAGAATCAATATGGATGACATAAATTTTCTTTAAAAATTTTAACACAATTATATACAAAACTTTTGATTCAGTTGCAATAATTTTGTTTAATCTACATGAGTGGTGCTCTTATAGTATCTATGAATAGGAAGAAATCTCTTTGGTATAAATTCAATTGGTGCAACGCGTATTCGGTGATAAGTAATTTTAGGGTCTCATCTTGAGCAAATATGTCAAAGATACTGTTTGTTGACGGGGACAACGGTTGTCTATATACAGGACTATAGTTAGACGGTGAAGCAGTGTTTGGTATTTTGGTGGCCTAACTATGGCTTTTACTTATAAAGTAGCTATTTGAAGACCAAATGTCTGGTCATTGGTGATAAGGTTCCTCAAGTCCTCAACATCAAGAGCAAATGATTACTCATACTATTCAAATTGCTATTGGCCTCCCCCATGCATATGCAAGTTGTTTTCTCTCATATATTAAGAGAGTGTAATAAGGTTGCTGATACCTTTGTCAAGAGGGGTACGTTCTTTCTTTAGATTCAAACTTAGTTTTTTTTTTTTTTTTTTTTTCTGGTGGCGGTCCTGAGCATGTTCGAGAGGGGCAACCGCCGAGGGTTCCATTTTTAGAAAGACATCAATTTTTTTCTATTTAGTCTACATAAATATTAAAATGAAGTTTCATATAGTTTTTAAATTTATATAAAAAGTATTATAAAAATGAGATGATTACCAATAATTTCTAGAAAAATAATTATTAGTAATTAGTCGATTAATGGGCGATATTTCTATTTCTCAACAAAATTTTATCCACAATTTTGAAAAAACAAATGATTGACAATTTATGCACAATGCTAAAATGTAAAAAGAATAATGTGGTATATTATTTCCTTCCACTTCTATCGATTTTAACGTAATTATGTAAACAAAGGCCTTGAAGGCAAAAACATAATGGAGTGTATCTGTATCTCAGTGCTAGAATGAGAGTCTTTGGGCCTACTCAGCGATAAGGTGGGGGCTCGAATTGAACTTGACTCATGTAACTTTCGAGCTAGATTCCAAGGGGGTTGTTGATAGATTGAGTGGGAGACCTTCTGACTTATCAGAAGTAGATGTTGTTATATCTTAGTGCAAACATATCTTATCTCGTTTCCCTTACTTTGGGTGGAGTTGATTAGACGAGAAGCTAATATAGGTGTTCATATGTTGGTAAGAGTAGCTATTGAGAAAGCTAGTTCATCCCTTTATTTATTACGAGATTCCTTATTGTATTTTCCAGTTTGTTCATAATGATATGAGCTGAGTTTCCTTCGGTAAGAAAAAAAAATTGGTATCATTTATTAATTACATTTCGTTAAAAATTTATTATACTAGTAAATTAGTATCATTTATGCGTGATACACTATTTTTATAATACATTATTTACTTTTTTTTTTGGAAAAAATGATATCTAGTTTAACTTGTAGATACTTTTTTTTATTCACACACAAAAAAAAAGATATTTTTTTTAGAACTTGTAAATAATTGATACTAGCTAGTAAATTAATTACTCCCTTTGTCCTATAATAATCGTTGCGTAAAAAAAATTGTGTCAAAATAATTATCGTGTTAGCTTTTCACTGTAACATGAATTGAATTGAATTGAATTAATCCAAAGGGTTGGCGCAATGTTGTAAGACTCATTTGCAAGCGGGATTAGTCTCAAAATAATTATCATGTTAGCTTTTCAATGTTTTTAGAACGATTTATTTAATAGTAGAATCTGTATTTGATTCCTACTATGTGCTAAATCCCCTTGGGCCAGCAACAGTCATGCATTGCGAGCGGGATTAGTCTCTAACCTAGTAGTTTGGGAGATACTCGTGGTCTCTGACCTAGAAAAAAAATGTAACATGAATTGTTTTCTTTCACTGATATCCCCTTCTAATATTAATGATAAGAGCTACGAAAACTAAAATGAATTACTGATAATAATATTAATTTTGTAAAATTATTATTCTTTTTCGTCCATTTATTAACTTTTCTTGTTTTGTTTAAAATAATCTAAACGATAATCATAATGAGAAGAAGGGAGTAGTACCTTCTCTGATAAGACTTTTTTAATAATTTGATGAAAATTTGTATCAAGAATACATAATTTCATTTTTCAACATAAACCAAGTAACTGTCGGCGAATTAAAGGTTTTTTTTTTGTGCAAACCTATGAAAGTGTTTCTATACCTGAGTCACGTGCTTGTTTTTTTCGGCACTATTCAATTATAAAAATTTATGATAAGTTAGATCGAAGTTTAAAATTTAATGAATCTTTTTTATAAAAGTTGTATCAAGAATACATATTTTTATTGAATTCGAAGCATATAATAAAATTATTGATAAATATAAAGTAATTTATTAATGTCTATTTTCATGTCGAAGAACACCAACGAGAGAACTAGGGTGTCTTAAGCTCAAACATTCGTCAATGTTTCCTCCTAGCTTTGCCTAACCATTAACCTATGAAGGACCATACAATTCTCCCCTATTTGTATGTGGTGTCCTGCAACAATGATACACACGTGTTTGTGTGTGCAGTCCTTCTACCTTCGTACCAAGTATAGTACTTCAATAGTTCCCTAGTGTTGCCATGTCCTAACGGTTCAAGGTAGTACTTCAATAGTACAAACCCTTTAGGATATCCAATTAATGAAATCAATCGGTTGTAAAGGCAAGTTTGTGACTCGCACAAAATAAGTCGGAATGTCGTAAGGTTCGAGTCATTTGGGTGATCTAGCGATCATCAATTAGTATGCCTTCACTACTAAAAAAATTACATTTTACAACGTACATTCTAAGACAGCTATTAAAAACTGCCTTAGAATGTTATATACAATAAAGTTTACAACGGGTTTTAATGAAAAATCGTCATAATTAAAAAAAGCAAAACGCGTCCTCCCACCTTCTCATTTCGCCAACCCTAGTTCTCCAACCTTCTCATTTCGTGAATCAAGGTCTCCACCTCCTTCTCATTCGTCACCGCACTCACCTCCCCTTTCCCTCCCTCAAACGCACAGTTTCAATAATCCAACGGCGCAACCCTATTCACTCCACTCCTCCAATTCCTTCACGACACCAACTCCTCCTTCTTGATCAACCTCTACCCTTACAATCTTTATCGCCTCAACCCCGAGATTCCTCTCAGAATCGCGCTTTTTCAAGAACATCCTTTTAACTTCCACGATGACTTCACCATCGGTGTTTGGTACCGGAACCACTTTGACGTCATGGTTGACGCCGTAGTCTCTGTCGTTGTCGTCGCCGGCTATGAGACCGTGCCGATTATTCTGACTGAAACTGGCTGGCCGAGCTCCAACGCTGCCGCTAACGAGTTCGACGCGAATTTAGGATATGCTGAGATATACCTCAAGGGGCTCGTGAAGCATCTTAAATCTGGAATGGGAACGTCGTTGCTCAAAGACGGTGTGATAGAGGTTTTCATTTACGAGATGTTCGATAAGGAGGAAGGAGCAACAAGGAGGAGTTGGGGGGTTCTCTACCCTAACGGAACTGCAAAGTTCCACCACGTTGATTTCTCGTGCTCCTCGGTTGCTTTTGGGAGTCTTCATATCGCGGTGATGATCATCAGCTTCTTCTTATCGCTTTTGGTTATTGTGTGAGTGAATTTGTTAATTCTGGTGAGGTTAATTGGTTTTTTTTCGTAGTTTAGGGTTGGGGATTTGTTGATTAGGGTTGATTTTGTGATGAATGTAGTACTCTGAAATTTGTTGGTGTTCATAGTTTGTAAGAAGATCAATCAACATAGCCGCTCGATGTTACTTTGTATGAAGATGCATGGGATCTTTGGTTTTGTTTTGTGATAACATAACAAGACTATATCCCTTATGGAAGTTTTTATTATTCTAATTTGATATTTCATAACAAACTTATTCTTTTCTTTAATTTTTGAACCACTGGGTGAATTTGTTTGCAAAATTTAAGTTCATTTTAAGTACATGGTGAAGCGCACCAAAGATCATCTTTGTTCCAGGAGATGTGGATTTGAAAACATTATTGGCTCTTTTGGCTTTCATGGTGTGCTACTATTGGTTTTGCTAATCCTTTTCCAAAGATTCCTATTTTTTATATTATCTATTCTCACTGAGTCACCTACCGCTATGTAAATGTGTATTATTTACTGCTAATTTATTCCATTCTCCTTTACCCATTACTTTTCTACTTTTCTCCCTTTCTTTAGTTTGGGGCTTTTCCTTTAAAATAGTGGAGTAAAAGAAAACATCTTTCCAGGTGTTGGAAAACTTGGTGGAAAATTCATTGCCTTATCTCAAGTATAGCTATAAAATGTATAGGTCGGGTTTGGTAAGCCTTTTCACCCCTTGGACATGGACTATGCTGGGTTTATTTTGTTAACCATGTTACCTGTTACCAATATACAATAGCTAATTGATCTTTTATTTCTCAAGACACAAGAAGAATGAGAAAGGAGAAGCAAGAGAAAAGTTTTGATGCAATCCTCTCTAGGAAGGGACCAGTCACTAGAGCCATGAACAAGGAGCACCAAGAGGATTGGGCTAGAGCTGTTAAAGAAGGCCCTAGGGTTTTCATGAACCTCAGGGTAGATGTCTGAGCCCACGGGCCAAGGTTGGGTCCAATTATCTTTGTACATATTAGACTAGGATGTCATTATATTTGATCCTTGTATTTAGGGCTCCATAATGTAGGTAGGATACCCTAGAAATATAGGATTTTTCAGCCCTTGTATTTTAGGGCACCTAGACTAGTTTTTGTATTAGGGGTAGTTTTGTAATTTCACATGCACTAAGTGAATATTTGATGTGTGTGTTGGGAAATAAATTTAATTGAATTGGTAGAAGCCCAATCCAATTAAATTTTAGAAGGGGAGGTGAGCATTTGCTTACTACACCCTATTGCCACATCATATAGTCACACTTTGTGCACGTCCTTCATGCTTTACATGCCTCATGACACCTAAGCACACTTAGTGGAGAATCTTGGATTAGTGGGCTGAACCATAACTAAAATTCACTAATCATAATTAGTGAAATTTTGGCTCCAAAGTTTGGCTCCACAAATTCAATTTCAAATTCAAGTGAAATTTGAATTGAAATTCAAATTTCCCTTCAATTTTGTGTGACACTTAGGCTATAAATAGAGGTCATGTGTGTGCATTTTTTTCAACTTTGATCATTTGAATATTAAACTTCAGATTTCAGAGCTCTTTTAGAGCACAAAATTTCGTGCTCTTCTCTCCCTCTCCCTTCATTCATCTCCTTCTTCCTCCAAGCTCTTATCCATGGCCTCCTATGGTGGTGAGCTTCCTCTAGACTCATCTTCTCCTTGAAGTGGCGTCTCCTCTCTCTCTTCCTTCTCCATTCCGCTTCCATTCATTTTCCAAGAAGCAAAGGAATCCATTGATGAAGAAGATCCTAGGCCTACAAGCTCCAATGGAGCTTACACCATGTGGTATCAAGAGCATCTTCATCTAGGTGATGTTCTTTTGCTTCCTCTATCTTTTTGTTCGGTGAATTCTCTTTAATTCCTTGTTCTTCATCTTATTCTCCATGTACATCCTCCATTGTCTTGTGGTTTGGTGCTGTTTAGAGTAGATTAAAAAAATAAAATAAACCAATTAAATCTAAGATCTACATTTGTTCTTGCATTTATATGGTTCAAATTTTGTAGATCTACTCTTGAATCATGTTTTTGTGTTGATTTTAGGTTCTATCATTTTTCATTCATAATATTATTGTGCTGAACCTTTAGATCTAAATTTTCTTCCAAAATATTGATTAGAAAAAAAAAACAAAAATCTAAGTGTAAATCACTTAATCTATGTTGTCTTAGAGTCATGTTTAGTCATAGTAATTGTCACATTATGCTCTAAGTTTGTGTTGAATTTTTATTTTGTTTATTGAATTCTAGATACATTTGTTCATGTATTCTTGTCATTCTTAGCCTATCTTTTGAATTTTGAGTCTAATTCATGAATGTTATTTAGTTCATAACATGTTCTAAATCAATTCCTAGAAGTAGTCTTGTTGTTGAACTCTTTTTTCTTTTCTAAGATTCCTACATGATGCCTATGATGAAGTTGAGTTGTGGTGCTGAGTTGTGGCTGGATTTGTGAATCAAATAAGTCTTAAGCTCTCTTGAATTGTTTTATTCAAGATAATTGAGCATAAGCAAACACAAATTGTAACTATCCAAGCCTTAAGCAACATAAACATTACTCTTGATTTCTAGGTTGAAATCGCTGGTGCTGACAGCTTGAACATACAAACTTGTATAAATTACTGGGAATTGGTCACTACGTGTTTTGAGCTGAAATTTTTACTTAATTTTCTAGACATCTGGAAAAAAAATTATAAAAAAAGAACCAAGCAATTTGGATTAAAGGAAAAAATAAGAAAAATCACACAAGTTGGCAGAAAAATCAGTGTCCAGGAAAAAAAAGTGAAAGGGAAGTGTGCTTGTTGTTTTGGCTCAAAATTTGTTCTATAATTGGTGCCTATTTTATACCAATCCTAGTTATGAAATTTCAATTGAAAATTATTGTGAATACAAGTGCCAAAACTAGAGGTTTCTTGAGTCTTTTTTTTTTAGTTTTTTTTTTTACTCTACTCTAGAGCCATTCTAAGTTTCTCTTTGAGTCCTACCTTGCTTTTATGTGCTTTTCATTGCTTTAATTGTTGAATCATCCTTGAAAATTTGTCTTGTCAAAACTCTTTTGGTTTATCTTTCATCTCATTTTTTGGTCTTTGGTTATTACTTGTCTCTTTGTTTCCTTGTTTGTGAGTTGTCATATAGGGAATTGGAAAGGAGAATTGGTGTCATTCCTTGAAGAATTTGAGTCAAGAAGCAAGAGGCCAACCACCTTAAGAGCTATTGGAATAAGAAGCACTCCAAACTGAGTGAAACACAAAAGAGAGAATAGCCACCAAAATTGAGGACTTTTTTTTTGTAATTTGTAATTGGAAATTTTCTTTGCTTTCAAACTTTGTAACAAAAAGGCCTTTCATTGGAAGTAAGTTGGGAGCCTCCAATAGGTCACCCTACTTCCATTTGTGTGTAATAATTTTAGGCAATTTTCCCTTAGGATAGTGAGCGTTTTGTTGGGAACCTTAAATGAGGTCATCCAAACACTCTTAGGATCTGCCTAGTTTGCATTTCTTGCACTTTAACTTCTTGCTTACTTTCATAGCTTATTTCCTTTACCCTCCATTGTCAAACCGCCTAGATAGCTTGCCTTTTACCAATTAGTTTTTACCTTATCTTTCACACCTCTTTTACTGTTTATTTTGGCTAGTTTCAACCATAGTTTCTTTTACCTTTTTTTTTCAAACCCCCAACAAGAAAGAACCATAACTTAGGAACCAACATGAGTCTTCATTCTTCATCTAGTGTTAATGATAAGGATTCTACTCCTAAGGACCCCTTGTATAAGATATTAGATGAGTTGAGATCCCTTAAGTTGTGGAAAGAAAAACAAGAGAGAAGAGAAAAAGGTAAAAAAAGAGTGGAAGAAATAAGTCAAGATGAAAGAGAGAAAATAAGAGAGGAAGAAAGAAGAAAAATAATGAAAGAAATGAAAAGAGAAAAACATGCCTCCTATAGTAGTCATGACTCTTGCAAGAGTTTAAGTGAAGAACTTTGTGACTATTATAGAGGGCGCCATAGTTCACATACTAAACATCACTCTCAAAGAAAAGGATAGAAGGCCTCAAGAGATTAACTTTAGCCTCCCATATTTCCATGGAAAAGATAATGTTGAGGCCTACTTAGATTGGGAAATGAAGGTTGAACAACTCTTTGCTTGCCATCATATTAGCGAAGAGAGAAAAGTTCCATTGGCTACCCTTAGCTTTCAAGGGTATGCCCTCTGATGTGCCATTATTTTCTCCTATTTCTTAACCTTTTTTGCACCATTTTAATTACTGATTAGTCTTAATTGTCAAATTAATTATGCAGTTTTATCATTTGGGTCTACTAGATTAATTTTGTGTTTTTAATTTAATTTCAAGAGAATTATAAGCAATTGGGCTTGAATCCAGAATTGGGCTTGGACTTGAAGAGAGCAGAGTATTTTATTCTACCAAATTTTATCTTATCTAGATATTATTTAGATTTGATCTCATCTAGATATTATTTCATCTAGATCTTATATTATCTTATTTAGATTTTATTTTATTTATGGACTTGGATTTAAAACAGATTTGTAAGCTTTGGGGCTGAAAACTATATAATAGCACCAAGGTTCTAGTTTAGTCTTTCTTCTCTCTTTCTCTCTCTCCTCTCTTCTCTCTCTCCTCTCCTCTTTCTCTTTTTCGTTTTCTTTTTAGAGTGCTACTCTCTTTTTCGTTTTAGTCACTTTTCGTTTTAGCAATAAAATTTCGTTCTTGCTTCAATCTATAATTTTATTCTCTATTGATTAATGGAAGGCCAAGTCTCCAGCGTTATTTTCTTTTGAGGATCAAGCACAGTTCTCTTTGAGGTTCTATTATCACTATTAAATTCTGATCAGTTTTTCCTCTTCACCAATTACTCTGTATTTGTTGCTATTAATCCATGCATGCTTAGTGCTTGATTAATTGTCTCTGCGTTTAATTTACGCTCATGCTTAATGATCATTCATGATTAATTGGTGTATGTGTTGCTTAATCACATAATGAATGCCTTATGTTAAATTTCGCCTAGTAATTTAATTTAGGGTTGGATTAAGTGGTTGAACTGATAAAGGATAAATTCTCGTAACCCAGGATAAGGGACTTGCTTGTGAATCAAGGGGAAGCAACGTGTTTTCATTCTGATATTTTCTAATTCACATCTATTCGTTGTTTAATTTACAAAAGCAAACAACCCCCCCCCCCCCAACTCGTTACTATTTTCCTACTATCTGTTATGAACGTTTGGTTGACCATTGCTCGTTGGGGACGACCTATGATCACTTCCTAGATACTGCATTTTTAATGTTTATTTGATTCGGGTATGGCCTCGATCAAATTTGGCGCCGTTGCCGGGGAGCAGCGTCCAAAGGTTCATAATAGCTAGTGATTCATGTTTTATGTTTAGTTGTTTTATGCTTTCGTGTTGTGTTAGTGTTGTTTAGTGTCTTGTTATTTTGTTTAGTGTGGTGTTTTGTTTTAGTTTTTCTGTTCAGCGCTTTCCCTGTTTCAGTTTTTGTGTTTTGCTGTGAATAGTGCTTTGCGACAGATTTAACGACCACTTTTGCTGATCTGGAAAACAGAGTAGTAGTGCAAATCCTTTAGCGACTGAATTAGTGACTGTTGTTGACAATTTAATTGGCGATTTTTGTTTTGATAGTTAGGGTTGTTATTTTTGGCTAAATTTTGGTGTGGTAGGTTCTTTTGACTCATATTTTGTGTGAAAAATACCAGGAACACTTGTTGTGGCTAGATTTGAGAGATTCAAAAAAATTTGAGAACTTGTGTTTAGCAAAGCTTCAAACGGCCATAACTTTTGCTCTGGGTATCAGAATGACTATTATTATATATGTATTTGGGATAGAAAAAAATTTCCCATATCGTGGCAGCCCACCAAAGGCCGGTTGAGGTCTCTAGCTAGCCAAAATCTCCTGTTTACTAGTTTTTTTTTTATTTTTCAAGTTTTATTGTTTTATTTTTCTAAACTTTCCTTTGGTAGTTTCCATAGTTAGACTTTGAATTTTTGCCTGAAAATTTTTGTGCCATCTTTTCATGATTTTAGGGTGTTGATCAAAAAATTTCAAGTCATTTTGGATATCATTTGAGGGTAGCTGTAGTTCAAACCTACACTGTTACTTGCATAAGAAGGCAACTAGTTGTGCATGCTGAATGTAGTGTATGACTAGAGGCAATCCATCTGACTTACAACCCTTTGATCCTGAGATAGATAGGAGATTTCATAGATTAGTTAGGCATCATTTTGTTCCTTTTGAGCATCTTGAGCATTCTGTTATTGGTGAGTCTGAGCATTTTATGGTTGGTAATTTTGAACATCTTGATTTTGAGCATTATAGTTTTGAACATCCTGATTTTGAACATTCTGAGAACATGGCACGACCTCCACCCCGTGAGAGAACTCTAAGGGAAATGGCTGCACCTGATTTCACCTACGAAAGCTTGTGCATCCAATAACCTCATGAGGATGTCCCATATGTTCTTAAAACTGGACTGATCCATTTGCTTCCAAAGTTTCATGGCCTTGTAGGTGAAGACCCGCACAAACATCTGAAAGAATTCCATATTGTCTGCTCCACCATGAAACCCCCAGATGTCCAGGAGGATCACATATTTCTGAAGGCTTTTCCTCATTCTTTAGAGGGAGTGGCAAAGGATTGACTATATTACCTTGCTCCAAGGTCCATCACGAGCTGGGATGACCTCAAGAAAGTATTCTTAGAAATTTTTTTCCCTGCTTCCAGGATCACGACCATCAGAAAGGATATTTCAGGCATTAGGCAACTCAGTGGAGAGAGCCTATATGAATACTGGGAGAGATTTAAAAAACTATGTGCCAGTTGCCCTCACCACCAGATTTCTGAGCAACTTCTTCTCCAATATTTTTATGAAGGACTCAATAACATGGAGAGAAGTATGATAAATGCTGCCAGTGGTGGAGCCCTTGGAGACATGACCCCTGCTGAAGCCAGAAATTTAATTCAGAAGATGGCTTCCAACTCCCATCAATTTAGTGCCAGAAATGATGCTATTGTCATTAGAGGAGTGCATGAAGTAGCCACAAATTCATCTTCATCAGCCAAGACTAAGAAGCTTGAAGGTAATCTTTATGCCTTGGTTAACCTGGTAACCTAACTGGCCATGAATAAAAAATCTGCACCTGTCGCCAAACTCTGTGGTTTATGCTCCTCTGCCGACCACCACACAGACCTTTGCCCTTCTATGCAACAATCTGAAGTAATTGAATAGCCTGAAGCTTATGTTGCAAACATCTACAATAGACCTCCTCAACCTCAACATCAAAATTAGCCACAACAGAACAATTATGACCTCTCCTGCAATAGGTACAATCCCGGGTGGAGGAATCATCCCAACCTTAGATGGTCGAATCCTTCACAACAGCAGCAACAACAACAATAGCCTTATTTTCCGAATGCTGCTGGTCCAAGCAGACCATACGTTCCTCCACCAATCCAATAACAACAACAACAACAACAACAACAGCCCTAGAAACAGCAAACAGTTGAGGCTCCTCCGCAACCTTCCCTTGAAGAACTTGTGAGACAAATGACTATGCAAAACATGTAGTTTCAACAAGAGACTAGAGCCTCCATTCAGAGCTTAACTAATCAGATGGGACAATTGGCTACACAGTTAAATCAACAACAGTCCCATAATTCTGACAGATTACCTTCTCAATCTGTCCAGAATCCAAAAAATGTGAGTGCCATTGCATTAAGGTCAGGAAAGCAGTGTCAAGGACCTCCACTAGCAACATCTTCCTCATCCGCAAATGAACCTGCCCAACTTCACTCTACTCCAGAATAAGATGATGACAAAAATTTAAAGAGTAAGTTACCTAACAATTTCTATGCAGGTGAATCTTCCACTGGTAATTCTGATTTATAGAAGCAGCATATCCCTCTTCCATTCCCTCCAAGAGCAATTTCCAACAAAAAAATGGAAGAGGCATAGAAGGAGATCTTGGAAACATTTAGAAAAGTAGAGGTAAACATACCTCTGCTGGATGCAATAAAGCAAATTCCAAGATATGCTAAATTCTTGAAAGAGCTGTGTACTCATAAGCGGAAGCTTAAAGGAAGTGAAAGAATTAGTATGGGCAGAAATGTCTCTGCATTGATTGGTAAATCTGTTCCCCAAATCCCTAAAAAATGTAAAGATCCAGGTACATTCAACATACCTTGTATTATAGGGAACAATAAGTTTGACAATGTCATGCTAGATTTAGGAGCTTCTGTTAGTGTTATGCCTCTGTCTATTTTTAATTCTCTATCTCTTGGTCCTTCGCAGTCAATTGATGTGGTAATTCATTTAGCTAATAGAAGTGTTGCTTATCTTGCTGGTTTCATAGAGGATGTCTTAGTTAGAGTTGGTGAACTGATTTTCCCTGTTGATTTTTATATTTTGAATATGGAGGAGGGATTTTCTCAAGGATCAGTTCCCATCATTCTAGGCAGACCTTTTATGAAAACTTCTAGAACTAAGATAGATGTATATGCAGACAAACTATCTATGGAGTTTGGTGATATAAATGTTCATTTTAATATTCTTGATGCTATGAAACATCCACCTGAAGATCTTTCTGTATTTCGTGCTGAAATAATTGACCATATTGTTGATGAATACATGACTGATCTTCATTCTAATCTGCATGTCTGTCACTCTTCATGCATTGAATCTGAATTTGTACTTGATCATATGTCTGAATTTGATGCTGAGAGTAAATCTGAATTTGATATTGATTATATGTCTGGTGATGTTTTACCTCTTGAGATTGATTTTCTAGAGTCAGATAGAACTAACCATGATAGCAAAATTTTTCCAGTAATTATATCTGCCTCCCTTGCTGATGAGCAAGAGGAGAAGTTGTTATCAGTTCTCAAGAAGCATAAGAAGGCTATAGGCTGGACCCTGGCGGACATTCCTGGTATTAGCCCATCCACATGTATGCATCGGATAAATTTAGAGGATGGGGCTAAACCAATAAGACAGCCACAGAGAAGACTCAACCCGGTGATTCTTGATGTAGTGAAGAAGGAGGTAACCAAGCTTTTGCAAGCTGGAATCATTTGTCCTATCTCCGACAGCCAATGGGTGAGTCCCGTCCAGGTAGTCCCGAAGAAAACTGACCTCACCGTGATAAAAAATGAGAAGGAGGAGCTGATTCCTACTCGGGTGCAGAACAGTTGGAGAGTCTGCATCGACTATAGGAGGCTAAACCAGGTTACCAAAAAGGACCATTTTCCACTGCCATTCATTGACTAGATGCTTGAACGCCTGGCAGTGATCAGGTCATTAGACGATGCATTCCAGATCATGAGACTGACTCAGTCCTGCAGTTCTGTCATTCTTCCGCACCAGGAGGTCATCTGGGTGTTCAAAGGACAGCTCGCAAAGTGCTTGACTGTGGCTTTTATTAGCCCACCATCTTTAAAGATGTGTGGAAGATCTGTAGCACTTGTGAGCAGTGTCAGAGAGCAGGAAGTGCACTTACATGGCGACAACAAATGTTTCAGCAACCTATGCTATTATGTGAGGTGTTTGATGTCTGGGGCATAGATTTCATGGGCCCTTTTCCTGTCTCTTTTGGTTATGTTTACATTCTCCTTGCAGTTGATTATGTTTCAAAATGGGTGGAAGCCAAGCCCACTAGAACTAATGATGCTAAGGTTGTTGCAGATTTTGTCAGATCTAATCTATTTTGCAGGTTTGGAGTACCTAAAGCAATCGTTAGTGATCAAGGAACCCATTTTTGCAACAAATCAATGCATGCCTTGCTTAAAAAGTACGGGGTTGTACACAGGGTATCCACACCATACCACCCCCAAACCAATGGATAGGCAGAAATTTCTAACAGGGAGATCAAGAGAATTTTAGAGAAGATTGTGCAGCCAAGCAGGAAAGATTGGAGTACCAGGCTTGATGATGCTCTTTGGGCACATCAGACTGCCTACAAAGCACCCGTAGGAATGTCTCCTTATCGGGTTGTCTTTGGAAAGGCATGTCATCTTCCAGTGGAGATTGAGCACAAAGCATATTGGGCAGTGAAGACCAGCAACTTCTCTATGGATCAAGCTGGTGAGGAAAGAAAGTTGCAACTGAGTGAGTTAGATGAGATCCGCCTAAAAGCCTACAAGAATGCCAAGTTCTACAAAGAAAAGACCAAGAAGTTCCATGATAGCATGATAATTAAGAAGGACTTCATGGTTGGGCAAAAAGTGTTATTGTATAATTCTAGGCTTGGACTCATGAGTGGTAAGTTGAGGTCTAAGTGGATTGGTCCTTTTGTTGTTACTAATTTTTTTCCTTATGGTATAGTTGAGATCAAAAGCGACTCCACAAACAAGAGCTTCAAGGTCAATGGACACCAACTTAAGTCATTCCTCACAAACCCTTCTTTAGTGGACGTAGTGGTGGAAGAGACTTCCTTACTCCACCCTACTCTTCCTCCACCATGACTTAGGGAGTTTTTCTTTTCCTATCTCCTTCTTTACTTTTATTACATTTGTCTGATTCTATTTGATGGTTTAATTGCTTTTAATCTTTTAATTGTGCTACATTGAGGACAATGTGTTGTTTAAGTATGAGGGGGGGGGGGGGGTGTTCTTTGGTTTTGCTAGTTTTGTTGGTTTTGTTAATTTTGTTAGTTTTGTTGGGTTTCTAGTTTAACAGTTTAGGTCAATTCTGCTTGCATGTACAACTTTGCATATTTTTCTATGAATTACAGGATATGTTCAAAAAATGGGTAATTGTTCTGAAAATAAAAGTCTCTTGCCGTTTTGTGATTTGAAATCCTTGTTTTTCCTCTACATGTCATGATAGTTTTGAAAGCTCCATTTGAAAGTGATAAGTTTACCTTTGTGAGAATTTGAGCCATCCATCATCATAATCTTTTGGTGTGTTTTGAACAATGTCCATTTGAAAGTGATAAGTTTACCTTTGTTAGTTCTCAAATGCTACTGTTCAAAAAAAAATTGCAAAAAAAAAAAATTCAAGTTGAATCAATTCGAAAAAAAGAAAAAGAAAAGCAATAAATTTGAGTGAATAAGATCTTAAATGGAAAAATAATGATGAGACTCTTGGCTCTACTCTTTGTGTTTAAAATTTTATCTTTAGGTTTTCTTATTTTTTCTTATTATGCACTTATTCCCCATTGCTCCTTTATTCCTTTGGGATTTAGCTACTTATTCCATATTTTTCCCTACCTTGTCCTTGGCCTCATTACAACCTTAAAAGACCTTTTGATCCTCATGTGCTTGTGTTTATGGGTTGATTGTCAATTTTGGAATCTTGCCAAGTTTATGTGGTGTTGGTTTTCATGGGTGCTTTAAGGGTAAATAGTAGCCTAGACACTTGAGAGATACAATGTATATCTTGTGAGGCTTTATCACTTTTCATTCTTGAGCTGATTAACTATTTTTCCATGATTGGGTTTGTCTCTCTTTGATATCCTTGGATTTTGTTCTTTGTTTCATTTTGCCCAGGAGTGCAAAAGGCTAAGTATGGGGAGTTTTGATGTGCCATTATTTTCTCCTATTTCTTAACCCTTTTTACACCATTTTAATTACTGATTAGTCTTAATTGTCAAATTAATTATGCAGTTTTATCATTTGGGCCTACTGGATTAATTTTGTGTTTTTAATTTAATTTCAAGAGAATTATAAGCAATTGGGCTTGAATCCAGAATTGGGCTTGGACTTGAAGAGAGCAGACTATTTTATTCTACCAAATTTTATCTTATCTAGATATTATTTAGATTTGATCTCATCTAGATATTATCTCATCTAGATCTTATCTTATCTTATCTAGATTTTATTTTATTTATGGACTTGGATTTAAAACAGATTTGTAAGCTTTGGGGCAGAAAACTATATAACAGCACCAAGGTTCTAGTTTAGTCTTTCTTTTCTCTTTCTCTCTCTCCTCTCTTCTCTCTCTCCTCTCCTCTGTCTCTTTTTCGTTTTAGTTTTAGAGTGCTACTCTCTTTTTCGTTTTAGTCACTTTTCGTTTTAGCAATAAAATTTCGTTCTTGCTTCAATCTATAATTTCGTACTCTATTGATTAATGGAAGGCTAAGTTTCCAGCGTTGTTTTCTCTTGAGGATCAAGCATAGTTCTCTTTGAGGTTCTATTATCACTATTAAATTCTGATCAGTTTTTCCTCTTCACCAATTACTCTGTATTTGTTGCTATTAATCCATGCATGCTTAGTGCTTGATTAATTGTCTCTGCGCTTAATTTACGTTCATGCTTAATGATCATTCATGATTAATTGGTGTATGTGTTGCTTAATCACATAATGAATGCTTTATGTTAAATTTCGCTTTGTAATTTAATTTAGGGTTGGATTAAGTGGTTGAACTGATAAAGGATAAATTCTCGTAACCTAGGATAAGGGACTTGCTTGTGAATCAAGGGGAAGCAACATGTTTTAATTCTGATATTTTCAAATTCACATCTATTTGCTGTTTAATTTACAAAAGCAAATAACCCCCCCCCCCCAAATTCGTTACTATTTTCCTACTATCTGTTATGAACGTTTGGTTGACCATTGCTCGTTGGGAGACGACCTAGGATCACTTCCTAGATACTGCATTTTTAATGTTTATTTGATTCGGGTACAGCCTCGATCACCCTCTATTGGTGGACTTCCCTTGTTAGGAAACGAAGGATTCATGAGGATCCTCCAGTAGAGTATTGGAATGATCTTAAGAGTGCCCTAAGGAAGAGGCACATTCCCTCCTACTATGAAAGGGAGCTTATGGACAAGCTCCAAAGGCTTAGACAAGGGAGTATGAGTGTTGAAGAATATAGACAACAAATAGAACTACTCTTTTTAAGAGCTGGACTTAGGGAGGAGGAAAGAACAAGCATAGCTAGATTCCTTAGTGGGCTTAATATGCAAGTGAGGGATAAGGTTGAACTCTTTCCATATAGGGACCTAGATGAGCTAGTCCAACTTTGTATAAGAGTGAAGCATCAACTTAAAAGAAAGCCTTCTTCAAAATCTTATGGCTTTCACTCTTATCCAAGGAATGACCAAGCTCAAGGAATTTTGGGGGCTGCACCTTCAAAACCCAAGGAAGATAAGGGTAAGACCATAGAGAAATTCACCCCTAAGACTAATTCCCAAGAAAGGATTAGCAACATTAAATGCTTCAAATGTCTTGGGAGAGGTCACATTGCCTCTCAATGGCCCACAAAGAAAACCATGATTATGAGGGGTCAAGACATTTATAGTAGTCAAGAGGAGACTACTTCTTCCCCTTCCTCTAGTGGAAGTGAAGATGATGTAAGGGGTGAAGAGTTTAGTGAGGAAGTCTACCCCCTTGAATAAGGTGAACTCTTAATGGTTAGAAGGCTCCTTGGAGGTCAATCTTGTGATCTATCTCAATCCCAAAGAGAGAACATCTTTCATACAAGATGCAAAATTTTAGATAAAAATTGTTCTCTCATTGTGGATAGTGGATCTTGTTGCAATTGTTGTAGCACAAGATTAGTTTCCAAGTTGAACCTCACTACCATTCCCCACCCAAAACCTTATAAACTTCAATGGCTCAATGAGCAAGGGGAAATGATAGTTAACCAACAAGTGAAGGTACCTTTCTCCATTGGGACATATAAGGATGAAGTTAATTGTGATATAGTTCCCATGGAAGCAGGACATATTCTTTTAGGAAGGCCGTAACAATTTGATAGGAAGATCATTTACAATGGCCTAACTAATGAGATTACCCTCACCCATCTTGGCACTAAATTTGTGTTGCATCCTCAAACACCTTCACAGGTGGCCTAAGATCAACTTACTATGAAAGATAAGAGGGATGAGGAAGAAAAAGTAGAAAAACAAAAGAAAAAGAAGGATAGTAAGGCCTTGTCTTCAAAGGCCAAGGGGGAGGAAAAAGAAGGAAAGGATTCCTCCAAGAAGATTGTTAAGAAAGAAAATCATTTTACAACAAAAGGTGATATTAAAAGAGCACTCATTCTTAAACAATCTTTCTACCTTCTCCTATCAAGGGAAACTTCCCTTAGCATTGCCACAATTCCTACATTTGAGAACTTACCCCCAACGGTCCAAGAACTCTTACATGATTTTGGTGATATATTTCCCAAAGAGATACCCCCTGGGCTACCTCCTTTAAGGGGAATAGAACACCAAATAGATTTAGTCCCAGGAGCAAGCCTTCCTAATAGGCCAGCCTATAGGACTAACCCTCAGGAGACTAAGGAGATAGAGTCTCAGGTTAAAGAATTGTTGGAGAAGGGCTGGGTCCAAGAGAGCCTAAGCCCATGTGTTGTGCCAGTGTTGTTGGTGCCCAAAAAGGATGGTATGTGGAGAATGTGTATAGATTGCAGGGCCATCAAAAACATCACTATAAAGTATAGGCACCCCATTCCTAGACTTGATGATTTGCTTGATGAGTTGCATGGTGCCAATATCTTTTCAAAAATTGATCTTAAAAGTGGTTATCACCAAATCAGGATGAAAAAGGGTGATGAGTGGAAAATCGCTTTCAAGACCAAGTTTGGTTTGTATGAATGGCTAGTGATGCCTTTTAGGCTCACTAATGCACCAAGCACCTTTATGAGGCTTATGCATCATGTCTTAATGGATTTCATAGGTAGATTTATAGTTGTTTATTTTGATGATATTTTAGTGTATAGTTGGAGCCTAGATGATCACTTAGGATATCTTAGGCAAGTTCTTTCAGTCCTTAGGAAAAACACCCTCTATGCAAATATAGAGAAGTGTACCTTTTGTGGAGATAATATAGTTTTCTTAGGTTTTGTAGTTGGAAGAAATGGGGTCCAAGTGGACCCTGAGAAAATCAAGGCCATCCAAGAATGGCCCACCCCAAAAAGTGTGGGAGATATTAGGAGCTTCCATGGGTTAGCAAGCTTCTATAGAAGGTTCATTTCTAATTTCTCTACAATTGCATCACCTCTCAATGAGCAGGTGAAGAAGAATGTGGCATTTACTTGGGGTGAAAAACAAGAGCAAGCCTTTGCTTTGCTCAAAGAAAAACTTACTAAGGCACCTATTCTAGCTCTTCCTGACTTTTCTAAAACTTTTGAGCTAGAATGTGATGCCTCTGGAGTGGGAGATGGAGTTGTATTATTGCAAGGTGGGCACCCTATTGCTTATTTTAGTAAAAAACTTCATAGTGCCACCCTCAACTACCCTACCTATGATAAAGAGCTTTATGCCTTAATAAGAGCCCTCCAAACTTGGGAACATTACCTTGTTTCCAAGGAATTTGTCATTCATAGTGATCATCAATCACTTAAGTACATTAGAGGGCAAAGCAAGTTAAACAAGAGGCATGCAAAATGGGTAGAGTACCTAGAGCAATTTCTATATGTTATCAAATACAAAAAGGGAAAAACCAATGTGGCAGTTGATGCCCTCTCTAGGAGACACACATTGTTTTGCTCCCAAGGAGCTCAAATTTTAGGATTTGATAATATTAGGGACTTGTATGCTTTAGATGAACATTTCTCTCCCATTTATGACAGTTGTGGGAAAAAGGCCCAAGATGGATTCTATTTGGCTGAGGGGTATTTGTTCAAAGTGGGAAAGCTTTGCATACCCCAAGGATCCATTAGGAAATTACTTGTGAAAGAGAGCCATGAGGGTGGGCTCATGGGCCACTTTGGGATAGACAAGACCCTTGTCTTACTCAAAGAAAATTTTTATTGGCCCCATATGAAGAAAGATGTCCATAAGCATTGCACTAGGTGTGTGGCTTGTTTACAAGCCTAGTCTAGGGTGATGCCTCATGGGCTATACACACCCTTACCCATCCCCTCTGCACCTTGGGTAGACATTAGTATGGACTTTGTCCTTGGGCTTCCTAGAACCCAAAGAGGTGTAGACTCTATCTTTGTGGTGGTGGATAGGTTTAGCAAGATGGCATACTTTATACCATGCCACAAGGTGGATGATGCTTCCCACATCTCAAAACTCTTTTTCAGGGAAGTTGTGAGACTCCATGGTTTGCCTAGGACCATTGTGTCAGATAGAGATGCTAAGTTCCTTAGCCACTTCTGAAAAACCTTATGGGCTAAGCTAGGAACTAAACTTCTTTTCTCTACCACTTGTCATCCACAAACTGATGGGCAAACAAAGGTAGTGAATAGGTCTTTATCCCCCTTTTTAAGGGCTCTTCTAAAAGGCAACCATAAGTCTTGGGATGAGTATCTTCCTCATGTAGAATTTTCCTACAACAGGGGGGTTCATAGAACCACCAAGCAGTCCCCTTTTGAGGTTGTTTATGGGTTTAATCCCCTAACACCATTAGACCTTATTCCCCTCCCACTGGACACTTCTTTTATACATAAAGAAGGGGAATCTATGTCAAAGTTTGTAAAGAAGTTGCATGAGAGGGTTAAGGACCAAATAGAGAACCAAACAAAGATGTATTCAACTAAAGGCAATAGAGGAAGAAAAGAGCTAGTTCTTAATGAGGGTGACTGGGTTTGGATCCATCTTAGGAAGGATAGATTCCCTACTAAAAGGAAATCCAAGCTTAGCCCTAGAGGGGATGGACCTTTTCAGGTTTTGGAGAGGATCAATAACAATGCCTATAGGTTGGACCTACTAGAAGAGTATGGAGTCAGCACCACTTTTAACATTTCTGATTTAATTCCTTTTGCAGGTGAAGCTGATATTGAGGAGGAGGAACTAACAGATTTGAGGTCAAATCCTCTTCAAGGGGTAGGGGATGATGCAATCCTCCCTAGAAAGGGACCAGTCACTAGAGCCATGAGCAAGAGGCTCCAAGAGGATTGGGCTAGAGCTGCTGAAGAAGGCCCTAAGGTTCTCATGAACCTCAGGGTAGATTTCTGAGCCCACGGGCCAAGGTTGGGTCCAATTATCTTTGTAAATATTGGACTAGGATGTCATTATATTTGATCCTTGTATTTAGGGCTCCATAATGTAGGTAGGGTACCCTAGAAATATAGGATTTTTAGCCCTTGTATTTTAGGGCACCTAGACAAGTTTTTGTATTAGGGGTAGTTTTGTAATTTCACATGCACTAAGTGAATATTTGATGTGTGTGTTGGGAAATAAATTTAATTGAATTGGTAGAAGCCTAATCCAATTAAATTTTAGAGGGGGAGGTGAGCATTTGCTTACTACACCCCATTGTCACATCATATAGTCACACTTTGTGCATGTCCTTCATGCTTTACATGCCTCATGACACCTAAGCACACTTAGTGAAGAATCTTGGAATTGATCTTGGATTAGTGGGATGAACCATAACTAAAATTCACTAATCATAATTAGTGAAATTTTGGCTCCAAAGTTTGGCTTCACAAATTCAATTTCAAATTCAAGTAAAATTTGAATTGAAATTCAAATTTTCCTCCAATTTTGTGTGACACTTAGGCTATAAATAGAGGTCATGTGTGTGCATTTTTTTCAACTTTGATCATTTGAATATTAAACTTCAGATTTCAGAGCTCTTTTAGAGCACAAAATTTCGTGCTCTTCTCTCCCTTTCCCTTCATTCATCTCCTTCTTCCTCCAAGCTCTTATCTATGGCCTCCTATGGTGGTGAGCTTCTTCTAGACTCATCTTCTCCTTGAAGTGGCGTCTCCTCTCTCTCTTCCTTCTCCATTTCGCTGCCATTCATTTTCCAAGAAGCAAAGGAATTCATTGATGAAGAAAATCCTAGGCCTACAAGCTCCAATGGAGCTTACATCAAGTTCCAGTTTATTTCTAGAGTAGAGAAAGAATACCTGAAGCCCTCTTACTCTGCTAGCATTGGTGAAGAGATTGAAGATGTGCTATTTGATGGTACTTCCAAATTCATTATACTTTTAAATTGTATATGATTTTTAATTAATTCTTGAACATATGGAATATAAGTAGTTGGATTTAGATATACATGTGTGTGTGGTATTCTAAACTAAAAAGGCTTGATTTCTCATCATGTTCGAGAAGTGTCCCAAGACTGACATAGTCCTATCCTGTTTTGCAGATTTCTTAGAATTGGCATTGTAGTTTGGAATGATTTTGATGTTTTCTTGCGCATTCCCACCTGCATTTGCTTTTGCTAATGTGGTATAAATGCTTTTATCTACCTCCCTTTTTTGCACTTGCTTTTGCTTGCCTTCACTATTGCTATAAATGCTCTTTAATTCATTTTGGGCTTTTATAAAATATTACATCGTTGACAACTTACTTGATCAGAACAACCTTAAGGAGATCAGGACATGTATACAGGGGGGAGAGGAATAAGCTTACAAATCTTCTCAAACTTGTGTTGAATATATCTACGAGTTTTATGTAAGAAGGTTTTACCTGTTTTATATTAGAAGTCAATGTGTGAAAACATTTAAATGTAAGTCAATAGGTGATAAACAAGTTTTGTAATAATGTAATTTAAAATCTACCTTCTGTTTGAAATTGGGGTATTAGGTTCTTTTTTTCTTGATACTACCTTTTCTCCTTTCTAGCTGTAGAACCAGAAGTCCAGAACCCATGTTCCATTGTTTTAATAAGATTTATGAATATCCAAGCTATTTGTGCTCTCATGAGAAATGATCAAGGGATATCAAGTAACTGTTCAAGTCATGTTAATATCATCATGATGGTTGTTGGTTGGGGTACAGTGAGTCATATTTGCAGTTTTTTGAACCAGTTGTGGCTGGTCTGGAAGCTATACATTGTTCTCTTAAAAGTAATCAAGTTGAACTAACGAGACAAGATGAGAATCATTGGTTATGTGTGCAATGTCAACACTGGTATAAAGCCTGACCTTAAAAAATTAAGGAGTTGTAAATTAGAAATGCATTCACCTTTCTATATTATCTACACAGTATGTGAATTTCATTGATTCAGAGGGAAAAGGTAAATTGTTGGTCTCAATTGATAGGTGGTTTAATCATGGATGTTCTTTTTCCTTGGTGCAATTTTGAACTCTACTTGCATTAACACTTGGGAATTTAATTTTGCTGAAAAATAAATTTGGAATGAACTTGTGTTTTCAGATTTATGCAAATTTTTACACTTTTGATTTTACTTGGCAGAATATCAATATCGAAGGGTTGTCCCAATCATACATGATGGTATTCTTTTTATCTTCTTTGACACTGCTGATTTTCTGGAGTTAGTGATCTTATGATATCAGCCTGCTCGGCAAACCTGTTCGTCCTCAGCATATTGTGTACTCAGCTAAGGCTTTGTTGTTGTTCTTGTTGTTGGATATAGTTATATACTTAAAATATAATTACCCTGTTTTTGTCATGCATTTGATGGAGAGGCTGATATGAGTGTTATCTGATTGTGCTACATTGTTTCAGGAGTGCTTGCTTGGTCTTTTAAAATCAAAAACTGTGATATACATTACTCATCAAGTAGAATTCTTACCTAATGCTGATCTAATATTGGTAAGTGATTCAAGAATTTCATGGTCAAGAATTCAAACAACAGCATTTCGTCAATTTACTATTCTCTTAGTAAGTGATTTTGAACTTGAGAAAAATGTGGAAAACACAAATGATCAAACTGATAAGTCAAATGACACAGTTGTTGAGCCCAAAGGACAACTTGTTCAAGAAGAAGAACGAGAAAAGGGTAGAGTTGGGTTTAAAGTATACTGGAAATACATCATAACAGCTTATGTAGGTACTCTTGTACCCTTCATATTACTGCAATCGAAAGGCTGGATTTCAGATTGGATATTTTATCTACTCTCGCATTTGCCTGCTGTTTGGTTTTCTCGATATCTTTTCCAAGTTCAATGCCTGCTCCTGGTGAGTACCTCAAAAGACATAAACTCAGTAGTCACTTAATTTAACTTTTCCAAGTTCAATGATGAAATGATTACTGTTTAATGTATTTATCTTTTGATCCCCCTGTACTTAATGATTTTGGCACTTTTCACTTAATTTAACTTCTGGTAAGTATTAATCAAACACCACTGGTAATTTTCACTGCTGAAACTTTTAATTTTCTGCACTGATTCTAATTTTTAATTATTAATGCATCCTAAGAAAAAATATTTATCAGTTCAAGAATTTTATCGGGTCAAATTATGAGATGTGCAAATGGATAGGCCTGTCACTTGTTTCTGTACAGGTAAATCTCCCTCTTCTCCGTGTGTCACACTAGTATAATAATTTACCACATAATAGGAAGTTACATTGTAGTCTAATTTTTACACGGTCTATATAATATATGTATTATTTATTTTAAAATATACGACTTATAATTTATAAATATCGTCTAACATGTAATTTTTCTATGCTAGGTGTTAATGCGCATCTTTATTTTAAAATTTTTAAAATATTTGTTATTCTTATTCTATATGATTAAATATCGTTAGAAAAAAAATTGGATTTTATAAAATCACTTCCCATGTTAATATGAATATATAAGCAGCGATGTAGGAAAATATGTCTTAAATTTCATTCAACAAAAAATGACGTATTTCCTAAGAAAATTTATCAGCATCAAAACGGTTCTGTTCTTTGAGTAACTATCAGTCATTGAGTTTGTTACGCCAAAAAAAAAAAAACAATCATTAAGTTTGGCTCATCAACAAATAAAAAAATAAGTACTTAATTTATATTTTTTACTTTTTTTAGTAAACTTACCCTCTCATACACTTTATAGAACACGGTAACCCCACGTTAATCATTTAAGTGTTCAAAATTATATGAATGCCTCATATAATTAAAATCTCATGAAAACAACTCAAACTATTATATAATATGGTAGTAATAATATACTGTATATATGTTTTTTTGGCGGGATATGCTCTTCTTTTTTTTTACAAGCATGCTCTTTTCTTCTGTACGTAAGTGTTGTTAATTTTTTTAATTAATTAAGTTAATACGTGTATCAAAGTTAATTTATTCTAATGGATTATTTCTCCTTTTGATACAATCTTTTAGAGGAACAAGAATCCAAAACTCTTTTGGGTAACGGCTATAGCTCCTATATGGTGACTATAGTAGTTGCTGGGGTTTTCACCTACCTCGTCAAGGGCCAAGATCATGGAATTCAAATTGTGAGTTAGATATAATCATTTTTTTTTTCACTTTCTAATTTTTTTAAAGTAAACTTTCTAACAATCTTATATACCATAATTTCGTTTTTTTTTCTTATGTATGAAGTTGATTAATTATATAGGTGGGCCATCTAGATAAAGGACTAAATCCTTGTCCGTCCACTATTTGAACTTTAATTCTAAATATTTACCAGCAGTTATGCAAGCTGGTCTTATCACAGGGGTGTTGTCATTAGCGGTAAGCAACCAGTTAGTTCCAACCAACCATCATCTTCAATACTATTTTTTCAATTTTATTTATTTATTTATCAATTTATTTAATTTTATTAGGAATATTTTTGGGTACCTAATAGTAGGATATGCTAATAAATATATGTTTGGTCCCTAATTGTATATTTTGTAGGACCATTTTCCAAGACTGCAGTGAATTACAACGCAGGGTGTAAGACTGGGATGGCAAACGTGGTACATACACTCCTTCATTATGGGCCCCTAATTCTAAATATATAAATATATGTTTAGTCCCTAATTGTATATTTTGTAGGATCATTTTCTAATGATTAAAAAAATATTTATTAAACAATTTAAATTAATTTATTATAAATTTGAAAATGTAATTTATATATTTAAAGATGTTATTTGGTGAATCGTATGTACCAGCAAGGTACATACACTCCTTTATTATTGCAGGTATTCTAGCATGCACTTGATTCTTATGTTGAGTATTCATGACTACTCAAGATTAATTTATATTGCATTATGTGTGTAGGTTCCTTTATCATTTGATCTAGCCATTGAAATTCTTGTTGAACTTGTGACTAAACACGAGGTATGGCTGCCCAATTTGATCAAACATTTGTCATTCTAATCATTATTAATATGTTTGGCTAAGTGCACGTACTACTACAAAGCGCGTTTTTTACATCGGTCAAAAATGACATTCTACATCGGTGGTCAACCGATGTAGAATATGATGTCGTTGTTAGTGTTATATTTCAACATCGTTCCAAAATTCACCATTGTAGAAATACAACATTTTCTACATCAGTCCTAAGCCCACCACCGTCTTTGAAAAGTATTTATTGAAGACGTTGATGGATTCAAAACGACTTAGAAAGTGTTTAATGTACATCATTGCGAAATTTATGCACGTTGTTGAAGGTCGCATTTTTACATCGGTGCTATCTAGACCACCGATGTAGAAATTACATCTTCTAAGTCGGTCGTCCCTTGGTAAACGATGTAGAATATGTCTGTTTCCACATCGGTGCTGACGTTAGGAACGATGTAGAAATATGGAGTTTCTAAGACGGTACTGACGTCAGCACCATCTTAAAAACTCCATATTTGTCAGCACCAATGTTAAATGTTGAATTACCTGCAAATAAATTTTAGGTAAATTAAATCAATATTACGATATTATCAATATTGCTAATAATCAATAAATATTATTATATAATATTAAAATCAATATTTATAATTAGAAAACTATTTTATGTTACTAATAATCAATATTTCTAATTATAAATATTACTTTTAATATGAAAAGCTGCGTATTTATAATTACAATATTATCTAAGTAATAATCAACAAATATAAATAAACATTCATGAAACTAAGTATATAGTTGCTCAATTTAAAGATCCAAATAAAGTGTTTAATTACTAGTTTACATTTTAATAAGGATACATGTATCAGCCCCCCAATATTAACTTTAGCAGCATGCAACCTGAGTTCCCCATCATAATGCATCACAATACACTTCAATGTATGCAAAATTTATGATAATATTACATAGGAAAACAATAATAAAGTCAGGTAACTTTATAATTACCAACTGGAGGTGTTCGGAATACTGCAAGAGCAATTGTATCATTGACCCAACGAATCACAAATCCACAATCCTTGAAGTTCTCAAAAAGCTTCTCTAGCTTTGTTGTCCTAGTACTTGGTGAAAAGTCAGCCAGAACAAGAACATGACTGGTCCCATAGTTTGCTGAATTGAAGAAACAATAATTATAACCCAAGTGTTTCAATACAACATCTTGTATAGACAAAACCTAGCAGAAAGAATAGAGATGTTCACTTCAGGATAGAGATGTTCACTTCAAAATCAGAGTATGAATTGAATGCAAGGCAGAGAAAATCATGCACGTTCCTATGTATGCCTAAAAGGAAGAGAAGAAAAAAGGGTACAATGGTTGGGCTAGTGAATGTCTAGAATATGGCATGGGGCAGTATATGTTGTGTCCTCGGAAAAATAGAGACCCAAGAACCACAGACATCTCAAGGTTGGGGTTGCATGAATGTCAAGATTGGGTTGTTACATAGAGTTGGGAAAGGGGATCTCCACTCTAGCAGTTGCCAAAGAAAAAACAGAATGCTTAAACATACATGATGTGATAGAATAGTACGAAGAGAGAGACAAAAAATTTGGACATGACATTATGTGCATTAGGATCCACTCCCCTTTCACATTGATATTCATTTTTTTAGAAGCAAATATGCTCCTTGACAGGTTAGATATCCTCACACAGAAATCCCACATGCCAGAGGAATAAAGTTATTTGAAGGAAATGATTCCAATCACAATCACAATCTAATTTTGCTGATTTGAAGGAATAATGTTTGGAGTGTTTGTCTATAAAAGCCAACCTACAGGACTTGTTCTATAAGATATGGACTTTGGGTGTTTTCATCCTAACCACTGACTAAACCTTTTGTTAGGACCCCCTATCATATCATATTATATATAAGATAAAGGGACATTGTCTCATCTCTAATCTCTAATTTAAACAATCATACTACAAGGTAAATGACTTTTACCTACAGTCAAAATCTATCACTAGAAGTCCAAAATCCGTAGGTAAATGTATAAAGGACTTTGTCTTACAGGCGTTTTTTGCGTCAACTTTGAGGGGTATACAGTGACAACTAATAGTCTGTCACTATAGGCTTTACCTACGGATATATTTTTACCTACAGTCAAATTTAACTATCACTATAGGTAACACCTACTATTTCAAATGTGTAGGTAAAAGATATTAATTTATACCTATAATCTCTAACTGTAGGTAAAAGTCAATTTACTTGTACCTACGGTCTTCTGTAGGTAAATGTCATATAATAATAATAAAACTAGTTCCTAATTACACTCTTTGTTGATTATAATTTTTAATTAAATATACATGAGCTTATTATTATGCTGCACAAAGTTAGAGATCTGTTGCAACATGGCCTTTGAAAAGGTACAACAACCTGCTACATACAATTAAATTTTTGTTAGCCTAATTTGTGATTATTGTAACTAGATTGTGTGCTTTTTAACATATTGCAGCCCTTGATCCATTGTCATTGTGAAATGATCTAGCATTTGTAGTGCTATAGAAAATTTTCCAATTCACTTTGCCTTGTTTTTTAGTACCATGTGCATAGTCCTTCCTAAGTGTATATTTTTGGTGCACCATGACCCTCTTTACATGGAGGGAATCATCACTAAAATGTAACAAGTTTCTAAATTTCTAAATGCATAAAAGAGTTAATTCGAGTTTCTGGACAAATAGCTAAAGTAAAAACCAAACTGTTGAACATTTTGTCGCCGGCTCACATCTTCATTACCATCTAAATCATGTTCCTGAAATAACATTTTTTCACCGGCTCACATCTTCATTACCATCTAAATTTCAACTCACCTCTAGTTAAGATTGTTTGTAGTTTGATGATCTTTACTGGTAGAACCATTTGTAGGTACCTAACTTAAAAGAATGTTTTTTCTATGTAAAGTATCATATCATAGTTAAATCGTTGAATAAGTAGAATTATAAATTCATACCTCTTGATCTATAGCTTCTAAGACTTGATTAATTTGTGGACCTTCTGCAAATCGTACTTTAAGCACAACTACAAGGTTTCCAAGCAAATTCTCCAACTTTTGAATTCTATTGTATGCATAAGAGCTTTGAGATGAACTTGCTTGATGTGGAAGCTTGCCAAGACAACGCACACGTCCTTTTTTTTCAGGTCCTTTGACTTTTGAATATATATCATTTGTCCAATTAGCAGAATCTTGGGTGCTTTGTAAATTTTGCGAACTCTCTACTTCAACCATTTTCTTTTTTAGTTCATCCTACATAAATACACCTTATAAATTATTATCATACATCAATATCCTGAATACTTCAATATCACTAAACAAAACTCATCTCCACATTAGTTACTCCCCCTCACCCCATAACCTTCTATTAGAAAATTGAGCAAAACAAAGTGAAAGTATTGAAATAAAAATTAAAATTCTTACAATTACAATAGCAGCCTTTTCAGTAACAATACTTCCATCTTTTCGAGTTCAAGTGTCAATATAAATTTCTGCCCTAGAAGGTTGCACTCCCTTAGCCTTTGTTGTCTAACATTAGTTAAAAAAATGAATCATCCTATTTGTATTAAGCAATTTAATAATAAAAAATATAAAAAAGACAAACCATCTCATAAATCCGTCTTGGAAGATTATTGGTTCCCATGCAATGCAAGTCCTCATATTTTGAGCGGCTCATTTTGTTGATGTTGCTTATTTTCTATAACCAACAAATATAAAAAGTCAATAATAAAAATAAACATATAATATATAATTTTTATGTTAGCAAAAGGTTGGTGACATTGTCATGTATACCTATCCTTTCTCAGAACACCAATAATGTACTAAATCATGATATTGAGAAGGATCAACCCTTGGATCTGGGATGTAAGCAACCATTTCCTCCTTGGTTTTGCTCTCAGCATATCCTTTTGATTTCAGTTCATATTTAAATTGCCTCCATTTCAGACTCATGTCATCAATCAATATTTTCTTTGTTTGTTCAGTTAATTCAGGAACAAATCGAAACTTACTCTATTATGAGTATCATTAACAAACAAAAAAGATCATTTTGTTAGACATTAGAAGACATAAAATTTTACAAGAAGCAAGATGAAACAACACTTATAAAGTTTTATACCGGACCTGAATTAATTCAACCATGTCAGTAATATAGTCCTTAGGCATGTCTTTTCAGCTAAGAAAATTGATAGGAGCACATTGGTGTCTCCTTACCAAGCTCCGAATTTCATTTAGTAGAGTTTTCCATTCCCAACCCATAGGATTGCCCCAATGATCTACTTCAACAAGTATGAATTCTCCATCTAGCAAGTCCCACACATCTAGCATATGTGTATAACCTCTGGTTTTCTTTTTACCTAAATCATTCATGGATATGACATTTATCAAACACACACACACACACAGATTTGAACTATATGAAAAAAAGAAACTCACTAGTAAATTTAATCTTATCATATTCTAAAAGATATTCAACTCAAACAGAATTGTACATATAATTCTAACCCAAAAAAGCATGTGTATAAATACCTTTAGTTGAACTTTCACTTGCACTTTCAAGAGAAGTATGAGACTGAACATGACTATCTTCTTGTATGTGTTGTTCTGTTTGTAATTGTTGATTTAGTTAATAAACAATTGTGTTATAAATAATTTAATATAAAATAAAGAAATTAAGTTAATAAAATCTTTATACCTCCTTCAAATTGTGCATTTTCTTCAAGTATAGAGTTGTTATTTTGGTTCACTTCAGTAGAGCTTTCAATTGATTGCTCTTTTGCTTGTGATTGACCATCATTTTGAATGATATTCAACTTTCTGTGCTTTCCCATAGTATGCTGAATAAACCAATCCAAAAAATAAAATAAAATAAAAATTAGATATAACTACATTATTGACTATGATTTTTTTAAACACCATGCCAAAAAATAAAAGAAGAATAAAGTAATTACCTAAAATGCAAATTTAGATTGCTTGTAAGCTATTTTTTCACCAATCTCCAATCACCAAGAATCAAACTATTGAGGAAACAACAAAAAAAAATTTGATAAAAAAACGGATAACATCATTATATTGTGAGTGATTTTTATACATAACAAAAAATAAACACAAGATTAATGAATAATAAGAACAAAAAACTAAAGAAAGGAATAAGAGTATATAAATGTGACAAAATGTTCAATACATGTATACTCAAAATATAATCAAATGTTCAAATAGAACAAATAAAAACAAATCAAAAGAAGTCTGCATCGCTCTCATCATCATCTATATAATTATCATCCCTGTCATGTGGTAAAATGTTCTCCATAGGTATTGTAACTTCAATGATATCATCACTATCATCGGCTTCTGCTCTAATCAAATCATTATGATTTATCTCTTGTAAGACTTGTTCATTCCCTTGATCCGTGTCATTGGATTGCTCATCACCCTTATCATATACATATCTGATTTTAGCATGCACAACAACAAGCCAACCATTTTGTGTTTTATTCTCCACATAGAATACTTTCTTAGCTTGAGATGCAAAAACAAATGGATCATCACATATATCATTCTCTGTATGTTGCAAATAATTGAAATTCACTAATGTCATACCGAAGTTATCAATTTTGCAACCCCTGTTTATATCAACCCAATCACACTTGAAAAGTATAGCCTTTTATTTTCCTGAATAATCCAATTGAATTATATCTGTTAGTGCACCATAGTAGTGGATTTCTCCCTCCTTTGGGTTTTTATCTCTTGAACTGACATAACTTGTTTTAACAGTTACAACAATGCCACTGTTTTGAGTCTTCAAGCACCTTTCACGTGTCTTTGTATGAAATCTAACTCCATTAACAATGTACCCGCTATATCTTCTCACTATTTCTAGTGGACCACGAGCTAACCACTTGATATCATTTGTCACTAGAGTGTTGTCTTGCTCTTCCAATCGAGCAACCTACCACAATTTTATTTCAAATGGTTAAAACTTTAAATGAATGCAAAATTTAATATTATTGGTGCTTCCTAAACTTACTCTTTCACATAACCAATCTGGAAATTCTTTACTATGAATTTTGTCAACTTCATATGGAGAAAATCGACGATTTTGGCTCTTGATAAGATCAGTATGGGCTCTATGTATAAAAGGTTAGAAAAAGTAAGCATTATCATTGATAGAAAGATATTATACAAATATTCAATAACTAAATGAACATGAAAAAAATTGTATTACTTTCGAAAGTGGTCAACATTGTTGCTATTGAAAAGCACATATCTATGTGCTTGAACCAATGCTTTCTTATCAAGAGAAATTCGAGAAGCTCTTTTTCTCTTCTTCACATTGAATCCAACTTGCTTCTTTCTCCCCAATGGTCTGCCTCTAGGATTTAAAACACTTACATTTTCCACAAAACATGAGTCATCATTTCGAGCAGATTGATTAAAACGAGTCTCCACCCTAGATAGATATCTTGAACAAAATATCAAGCATTCATGAGCTAAATATCCTTCTACAATAGATCCTTCTGGATGTGCTCGATTACGAACAAATGACTTTAAAGTCAGAAGGAACCTAAAAAGAAAATTTTAGGTTACAAATTAAGATAATATCATTTTACTTTATAACTCTAGAATGTTTTAAAATGATTAAAAAGTATTCATACCTTTTAATAGGATACATCCATCGGTAATGTACAGGACCTCCAACTCTTGCTTCATGTGCCAAATGGATTACCAAATGTACCATTACGGTGAAAAAAGGTGGAGGAAAAATCTATTCTAATTGGCATAATGTTAGAGCTACTTGATGCTCTAGGTGCTCTAAATTACGCTCATTAAGCACCTTTCCACATAACTCCTTGAAGAAACAACAAAGATCGGATATAGCTAAACTCACTTTGTCTGGCAAACAACCTTTCATAGCTATAGGAAGAAACTCTTGCATTAAAAGATGACAATCATAACTTTTGAGACCGGATATTTTGTGTTCCTTCACTTGCACACATCTTGAAATATTAGACAAATATTCATCAGGAGCTTTTATTGTTTTGAGAACTTCCAAAAATGTTTCTTTCTCTTTTAAAGTCATTTGGTAACAAGCTCTAGGAAAATATTATTTGCCTTTACTTGGTTGCATCTTTGGATGTAATTGGCTTCTAATATTCATATCAACAAGATCATAGTGTGCCTTATCATTGTCCTTTGACTTACCTTCTAATTGTAACAACATCCCAATAATGTTATCACACACGTTCTTTTCTATGTGCATAACATCAAGATTATGACGGAGCACACTATGTTGCCAATAAGGCAATGTGAACAAAATAATTCTCTTTTTCCATGGTGACCAATCCCCAACTCCATGATATTCCATCTGTCTCAAAGAAAAAGCTCCACTAGGTAGATCAGGTGGAGCTCTAAACTCCTGGGTTCCATCAAAATCTCTTTTATTGTATCTCCACTTATGATCGAGCTCTAACCAACAACGATGACATATATAGCAAAACTTTCTACCATAACGCAACCACTTTGAGTCAATCTCAAAACCACAACATGGACAAGCATATTGGCCTCTAGTGCTCCAACCAGAAAAATTTGCATAAGCAAGATAATCATTAATAGTCCACATAATTGCAGCACACATTTGGAATGACTCTTTTTTACATGCATCAAATGTTTTTACCCCAATTTCCCATAATTCCTTTAATTCTTCCACAAGAGACTGCATATAAACATCAAGGTTCATACCTGGACCTTTTGGACCAGGAATAAGCAATGAAAGTATAAAATTAGGTTGCTTCATACACATCCATGGAGGTAGATTGTAAGGAATCAAGATAACAGGCCAAGTGCTATGGGAAATTGCCATAGTTTTGAAAGGATTAAAGCCATCAGTAGCCAAACCTAGTCGAACATTACGAGCGTCACAAGCAAAATCAGGATACTAACAATCAAAATCCTTCCAAGCAAATGAATCAGCTGGATGCCTCAGGAGTCCATCTTTAGTTCGACCAACCTCATGCCATATCATAGAACAAGCTATTTTTGGTGATACTAAAAGTCTTTGCAATCTAGGTATAAGAGGGAACCAACGAAAAATCTTTGCTGGTATCTTTTTTCTACATTCAACATCATCAGAGTTGTATTTCCATCTTGACAAATTGCATTTAGGGCAAATTTCAGCATCAGCCAAATCCTTCCTATACAATATGCATTCATTGGGACAAACATGAATTTTTTCATAAGATAGACCCAACCCTGAAATAATCTTCTTTGTATCATAAAATGATTTGGGCAAAGTATTTTCCTCTGGTAATGCATCACTTAACAACTCTAACAACATCGAAAAACTTTTATCAGTCCACCCATTTAGACACTTTAAGTGATACAAATGTACAAGGAATGACAATTTTGTAAACTTCTTACAACCTTTATAAAGACTTTGCTCTGCCTCCCTTAACATCTGATAGAACTTATCTGAATTATTATTGTCTTCAGATTGTTGAACACTAGGTCCATTCATGAATTCTCTAGAATCTCCATTCTCCATATTTATATATGTGTCATTACTCTCATTAGTTGCATGCATTGTGAATGCATCATGAACCAATGTATCTATGTCATGATCAAACTCCCCTTCCACTTGGGATGTATCTAAAGAACTAGATGGGCCGACTTGTTCACCATGAAAGATCCAAGTAACATATCCTTTTAGAAGCCCATTACTAATGATGTGCTCATAAACATTCATCCGAGAGCGCCACTTGCAATTGACACATTTGGTACAAGGGCATAAAAGTTTTCCATCCTTTGACGATTTCACAAATACAAAATCTAGAAAATTTAAAGCTCCTCTAATATACTTCTCTTTATTAAGAGAATTGTAGTTTATCCAACTCTTATCCATTTGATAAAATAAACTGAAAAAGTAGAATGAAATAGACATAATGATTTAGTGCTTAGTATAACTAAAATATCCATGTATAAGTCAATCACAGTCGTGTTAGCAACTATAAAGTAGAATGACATTTTTCACTATCACTCAATTATGCAAAACTACATCAACTACTACTCACAATCATTTCACTTTTTGTTTAATCAAGAAAAGGAACAAGTAATACCATCATTAATGATGTCATATCATGAAATGCTGACAGTGAAGCAACAAAGCAAGGTTAAAAAATGGAAAAGAAAACCCTTGGTCACAAATTTACAAAGCAAGGTTCCTTTTGATTGGAAATGATGTCATATCACGAATATGCATTTGGACTATATTATGATAGTGTCAGAACTCAGAAGTATTAATAAAAATAATATGCCATGTTTGATTTGACCTTATTTCCATACAAAATCATAGTTATCACTTTTTTTTAAGAAATAAACTGTAATATATTCAAGGAGGAAAATGAGATACATCATCCTTTACAAGAAGATGAATCTGGTATGGCAAATTCATCAATATAAATTTATTGAGACATAAATAACGTGTTAGCACACCCCTCATTAATCAGTCGTTCCTCAATCTCACCCCTTATCTCTTCCTCCTCTTTCCCCATCCACACTCAGCCTATTCTAACACTAACCACCCTTCTCTCTGTAATCCCAACAATCACAAAGGGCTTTGGGTGACAAAAAAACATCATTTCCTTTAAAGTGGTGCATATTGAAAGAGCTTTGGGGGGAATATTTCATTTGGAACTTTCGCAAAGGGAATAAAGTAAGAGGTGCCCTCTTCAATTTTGTGTGTTGTGACACCCTCTACCCCTCATCTATATACTAACAAAGGAATGAAAATTCAAATATTAATTAAAAGCATTTTTTTAAAAACATTTTTAAATACAAGTCTTTCAAAGGAATAAAAGGTTCACAATCACTTCCTTCTACATCATTTTTAAACTTGTCCAAATAAATAATAAAGTCATCGGCTCAAACAAGGTCGTCTGAGACTTCATAGAATTAATATAAAACCCTATACCCCAATGTCACATCCTATCAAAGCATTGTGTCTCGACGTCCTTCAGCACAATATTCCTTAACGCAGTTCACCTAGTCATCTGCTCCCCCGAACACAAAGTTCAAGATCATCACAGGATCCAAACACAAACAACAAACCGGGAGTGAGTTATCACATTCCTAACTAATAGAGAAACAAGACAACTAGATATACATATCATATAAACCAAATAAAACTTACTTACACGTAATTCATGTAATTCCACCACTTTTTCATTCAAGGTTCACTTTTCATCCATCAATCACACTTTTCAATCATCAATCACATTGCACAAGAATCACACACTCTGATCAAGACATAATAACACCTCAATTTCATAATAAACAATTAGCAAGCGCATGGGACAGTTATGCTAAGACTCAAGCCTATATGCAATGTGGTACCATGTCAGTGAAAAACCACCCTGGGGCGCTTAGGAGTACATAACAAGACACACCACACAATGGGTTTGTCAGGTCACTCTCACTAAGTAAGATCATAGGGAGACCAGTCAGGGTCACGATGTTTTGCGAGAATGCTCCAACCATATGGGATCAACATAGGCTTAAAGGAGCACTCAAACCCGGTGACCCCCAAGGCCTACACTCCGAAGAGTCTGTCAGGGCCTCTCCCTCCTGATTCAGGTCCAACCCCTAAAATCATTTTAGCACACAGACACTGTTTGTGAATTATACAATACCCACGACCTCACACTCGTGTTTTAAACACGTACAACATATTGCGCTACAATTTAACACTGGTTCCTAAATAGGAAACCTACACTTTCTCTTTAACACTGGTTCCTAAATAGGAAACCTACGCTTTCTCTTTAACACTGCGCATTTACACTTTTCTCAAGATAACACTGGTCGGGTTATTGTACAATTCACAGCTTACAACTCAAATAATGTCACATCAAGAGTTAATCACACACTTATTTATAACCAAAACTCATTCATAGTTTCACATCTCATAATGTCACAATCCACCATCACATATTTCATTTATAAGCACTACTCATGAATTATACAATACCCCCGACCTCACACTCGTGTTTCAAACACGTTTAACACATTGTGCTACAATTTAACACTGGTTCCAGAATAGGAAACCTACATTTTCTCTTAAACACTACGCATCAACGTTTTTCTCAAGATAACATTGGTCGGGTTATTGTATAATTCATAGCTCACAACATAATTATTGTCACATCAAGTGTCAAACACACACACTTATTCACAATCAGATATCATGCTCACAATTAAACATCTCATAATATCACATCAATCATCTCATTTTTACATGTATCTCGCAAATTGACACATTTAACTTTGTACTACTCAATCTTCACTATAATATTATAATACCATTATAATAACTTATTACACCTTATAACTTATACACATCACACAATAATAATATTTGCATGATACAAAACATATATATGTATATGTATATAGTAAATTAAACTACATTGTTTTTAATCAAAGAATTTCTTTAACAATCAATTTAATATTACATCAAAAGAAATTACCACTAGACATTAACCTTACAATTTTCTTTAATTTATTATTTTAGTATTACAATAATTATATACACATAACATGTTGATCATCGTCGTAGAAAAATTAGAACAAGATAATAATTTGTATAAAATAAGTCATTGAATAATATTATTTAAAATATAATTTACATTAATAAAAAGAGCTTAATTTTTCTAAGGGGTTCACACTCAACACAAGAACACATTAATTTCATAGCAATTTCTCATTGGGACATCAACTGATTCATCCAACATATATAATTCACTGTAATAATTAAAAGGATAAAATAAAAATTGCAAGAACACCCCAAAACCCATTCCAATTGATATCTCTAAGGATCCCTACACATGTTCTCACTAATCCCCAATTGTGAATAACTCATCCCTTACCTCTAAGCGGACTCACGTGTCTTCAGCCAACAATAACAGCATCTCTAGAGGTTCCCTGAGATTCCTCCAGTTATTTCTCCGACTGTTCCGATAGAATTCTCAAACGTCAGAGAGACGGAGAAGAGATTGAAGCCTCCACTTGTACTGTCTTCATGCGATTCCTTTTTCTCCCTCCAAAAATATTATCTCACAAATCCCAACGGTGAAAGTGTGCGAAATTGAATTTCAAACAACATATCCAAATTTCATGAAAATCCAACGGTTAACGAAACCAGGATCATAATTTTACGGAGACCATTCTGGGTTTCTGCGGGAAAGGAAAAGGCTACAATGCGAAAGGTATCTCTCTCAGCTTAAACATGATATCAAAATTTTCAACGGTGAGAATTCTCGGAATTGAGCTGCAAACTTAGTGCTCAAATTTCACAACGATCCAACGGTGAACGAGTCCGAGATTGTCGTTTTTCTGAGACAGGTTAGGTGGCCTACGGGAAAAAGAGAGGGTGTTGGGAGAAGAGAGAAGAAACGAAATTGTGAGGCAGAGGAGACTGAGGAGTCAGTCTGAAAACTGACCTAGCATGTTGCTATTTATAGCTAGGGGCATTTGCGACCTATTATTTACTCTATTTATTTATTTATTATTTATTATTTTATAAAAACAAACTTTATTTTATTCTCTATCAAACAAATAAATAAAATACCCTTTTTATTTTCTCTCAAATCATTATTTTAATTAATAATTATATCTCCTTATTTATTTATTTATAAAATCTCATCATATTTTTTTTAAAACTCTATTTATTTATAAATAACAATCTTTTTTAATCTAGTTTATGAAAATTGAGATGTTACATGTGCATTATTAATTAATAAAACAATGAAATAATAAGTGGCTTATCCAGAGAACCGACCTAGTCCATATATAAGCTGACTATTACCAACTTGTTTTTTTCTTAAAGTCTCAGTTTTAATGAATACTTATTAGTAACTTCTTTTATAGTGTGTCCGATCTAAAGAAAAGAGTGTGAAGAGATTTTAATGGTGAGGAAGAAAAGGAAAAAGAATCTTTTATTTGGTTCACGAAAAGAAAAAGGGAAGGAGAAATCTCAAACCTTTTTTTTTAATTCGTAAGTGCAGAAAAAGAAAAATATAAGTGATATCCTGTTTTACTTTTATAATTAATTAATAGAAAGGATATAAGTTAAAATAAGATTTTAGGATAGTTTAGCCCCACAATTCAAAAGTTATAAATATTTTTTCTTCTTACCAAAATTCTATAGCATTACAGGAGAGACAAAAATAGGAAAGAGATTGTTATTTTTTTACACTTTCTTAAAAAAAATTAAGCTTATATACAAGGCTTATTAAGAAAATAAATCTGGTCCAATCCAATAACAATAAAGTTGGATCATCATGTTAAGTTTTTTCTTTTACTGCATCATGTTAAGTGTTTAAAAATATTAAAAAAACAAAATACTAAAAACTACAAAAATAGGAGGGTTACATATTAAGTGTTTGATGTTTATCCACAGAAATAAAGCTCAGTTAGCACCGTAAATTCATATGCAGTAAAGACACTGATGAATCCTTTCCCCTACACCACATTGGAGTCCCATACTTGCAGTTGGATGCCAACAATATAATTTATATACTTCAGGAGACATTAAAAATAAATATACATATTTAGTAAATGCGAAAAAAGAACATCAAATATGAAGCAATGTTGCGGACAATTCAGTACATGAGAAGCGCATAATCATTTGCATGCATCCTACATAACATAAAATGTATATAGAAAGCAGAGTTAAAGACAAAACACTAGATCACAAACCTAAACCAGGTCACAAAATCAGTTCATTCAACGAGGTACTCAATGTGATTCTGATTCCTAACAACAGGATTTTCAACTGAAGAATTAAAATTAAAACTCACAACGATTCAGTCTCCGATGTTGAAATCCTTCTGCTCGCACAGAAGAAACCCGAGAATTAACTGGGAAAAGGGGAAGAAGAAGAAAAAAGTACGATTAGGTTAGAGCAAAATAAAATTGAAAGGGGATGGGGAATGAAGATTGAGAATTGAACCCTAACTAAGATGAAATATACACTTACGATATTGAAAACTAGTGCCGGTGATGTGTGTGCCTCTCCTCAGTCACTCACTTTAGTAGTGGGACCAGTAACTAAGACGATATGCCAGGGAAACCATTTTCTATCTCCCAAACCCTGCTCCTTTACTTTCTTCTTTTTTCTTATCTTATTTTAACTTGTAAAATTTATTCTCTTGCATGGATAATAAGATTAGGTTGAATAAAATATTTCAATTTTTAAAAAAAATTATTAACTAAAAAATTTGCTTAACATTTTATATGGAAAACTTTTTTTTTGTAATGAGTGCTTTAAAAATATTACTTGAAATAGTATTTTATTAAATGTTAACTTATAACTTTTTATGTTTTTTTACTCTTAATAATTTATTAGTTATTCTTATTTAATAAATTATGATTTTATAATTTAATAAATTAATTTTTTAGTTTTTAATTAACTTTTAAGTTAATTTTATCCCAGGTAACTTATGTTTAAAGTTCCAAATGTATAACTTTTATATTATTATAATTTTTAAACTATCATTTGAGGTTATACCTACACCAACCAATGGTAGGTATAAGACTTTTTGAGGTTATACCTACACCAATCAATTATAGGCATAAGTTTTATGAAGTTTTATCTACATTGTTCTTTTGTAGGTAGTAATCCTTGAGTTTTACCTACACTAATCAATCATAGGCACAAGTTTTTTTGGAGTTTTACCTACACAATGTAGTTGTAGGTAGAAGTCATTTTTTAGTTTTAATGAATTTGCCTACACCAAATAATGGTTTGTACAAACGGTTGAGTTTTACCTACATTAGTCAAGTGAAGGTAGAAATATTTTTGAGATTTGCCTTCACTAATTCATGTATGAGGGAAAAGGCGTCCATAGGCATAAGTCATTTTTCTTGTAATAAAAATCAATTAGAGAGAAAGGTACCGCCAAAGGGAAATGAAGTATACCGAAATGTTTCATGTAGTACTAGCTTGTAGGACAAAGCTATCTTGGAACTAAGTCATGAAATTAAGAAATTAAAGTTTTCTAAAATAAAAATTCTCTGAATGAAACAAATGAGAGCAAAAAGAATTTTTCTATTTTCTGAATGAAGCACAAGCTGGTCACACCCTCCAAGCAATAAACAATGAGTTTGACTAAATAGGAAGCAGATCGTGGTCCTTGTCTTTAGGCATTATCTTCTAATTTTCAAAGACATTATAAAAGAAGTCAATAATTGGCATATGCAAAGCAGCTTTAGGCTAATTAAGAGAGAAAATTTAACTGCACTTACCTGCATATTACCAATCAGCAATCCGAAAAGAACCAATCCGAGGGTTGAAACAACAATGGCGAACATTATTTCTCCAAAAAAAGTGCTAGTAAGAAGACCTTGTCCCAAAGAACTACAACCAACATGATCAATCAAATCAATCAAATAAGAGAAGTATGGTATTTTTTTTTTAATAATCAAGTATGATATTAGTAAGTATAGTTTTAGATAATCAAAATTAATAACCATTTATCTTTAAAATTAATTGGAAAAAGCTTATCAAAAATATATTTTTTCTAAACTCCTTAAAAAACAATGAAAGCTAAGCATGCACTAATTGAAGGCCCACTTGTTAGTGTTTTCTTAAGAAAAAATTACTTTTTTATCTAATTAATAAAATTATATTAAAAATATCCATAAAATTTTTGTTGTTTTTCTTATCAAAATTAAAAAAATTATACTCAACGACGGCCATTGATAATGAGAGTTGTTGAATCCTCACAAGCCTTCTTGGCAGCCTCAGCCTCCTTGAAAGTCACCTTTTATATATATATTTACCACAAAGTTGTACTTGCACATAAAATTCTAAGGATCATGAATCAATTTCATCACTAAGGCTGAAACCTAAATAGACATTCAATTAATTAGATGACAAAGACAATTTCACATAATTTTTGTTGAGAATAAATTTCAACAAAGGGAAAAAGAATATACCAGCATTAAACACCCATATTGGTAATGCACCAAGGTCCTTTGCTACCAGCTCAAGAAATATTAAATCATTTTATATTTATTAAACTAAAATAGGACAAATTTAATTATAGCTGTAAAAGAATACTGAGTTGGAGATACTCTAAATAACAAATTCCATCATCACTCCAATAATTCCAAACATCACCAAGGTGCCCAGGTCTCTCCTCCCATGGTCCAATAGTATCTTTCCATTGAAATCAGTTTCTCAGGTGAACTCCTTCAACATAACAACCACTTAATGCTATAATTTTGATAAATAGAGTTACAATAGCATAATAAATCATCATATACCACAAAAAAATATATATAAAAGAACCAATCATTCAGTTACAACAGCTTTTTCCACAATGATACAATTTTTTATAATTACTTATAACTATATCTAGAAACTATTTTAATATTTAGTCTATTAATTTAACTATTCAGTTTGTATAAGAATGCACGGTACATATCCCCTATCCCCTGCACAAAAATAAAATAAAATAAAAACAATATTGTATAGCAATTAGCAAACCTCACTTTGAAAACTTAGAATTTTGACATACTTGGAAATGTGAGAAATTTTGGCTTCAAATCTATCAACATTTCAAAAAGGTCCTTTCTAAAGCCATGGCATTGTTTCAAAGGAAGAATGAAGTAACATAAAGGAAAAGAACAAAAAAAAAATAGATGCATTGCTAGACATTGGTCATTGAGGTACCAAATGTAGACTTATTGTTAAAAAAACAAAAAATTCGGATCATATGGCTCCTTTGTACAGGGCCTAAGTGACTCAGCAGCCAGCAACAAGTAAGCCTCAATGATATCATGTGAGGAACAAATATCTACCAACAAAAACAAATAGAAATATGGTAACATGCGACACTCACTATCCCAACAACTATTTACATATTAAACTAACTAAAAACTGTTTTTACCAATCAGAGTTCTTTCTCCTATAAGGTGCGGCTAGAAGATATTGGCCATCATTTGATTTTGCAAGTGTATTGTAACTTATGTGTTTGGAAGGTCAGTTCTTTGCCTCTCAATTAAGGATGGATTAGTAGCAGTATGTGAATAGCTCGTTGAATGTCAAATATAATGCATAAGCATGTTGGAATATAGATCAAATAATTTTACCAAAGGTCATGGCAAATATAATGCATGGCAGCAGCATAAGCTTGTTGGAATATATAGGATCATGAAACTACCTTTACTTACTCTTAATTCAGAGATCACAATAGAATACGCCCAGTTACCTATGAGTCAGAAGACATCTTTACTTGGAAGAATGAACATAGTTAAGGTAAAAATAAACTCATTTCACCTGAAGCAAGCAAGTCCTTCCATCTATTAGAAGGCGAGTTCCAGCTGCTTCTTCCTCTGCATATATTTATAGCAAGAAAGTGAAGTATAAAAACTCAGGCAGAATTCAGCATCTTATACCTTATGCCGTGTTCTGCCATTGATTACTTACCACTGCAACACATATGCCTCGTCAAAATTGTGAAGCATAACATTCATGAGAATAAAGTGAAGTTTAGTAACAACAACCATTGATTTTAATATGCAAGCACACGAATAACAAAATCTGAAGCTATGACTATATTTTATTGGAGCTAAACTAAAACCTAAAACTGAAAATTCCAAAGTAAGATCTAAAAAATACAACACATACTCGTATCCAACGAACGCAGTGAGCTCGAGTCCCTTGTGCAAGACCTGTTTCTGTGGTGGAATAGCTTCGACGAGATGGTAACACTGGCTGAGCAAGTTGTACACCTATGGCATATGGCTTCGAGGCACTTCACTGCTTTCCCTATTTCCCATAGCCCCTCTCGTGGTACTCTGCGACTCCCCATAGCCCCTCCGTCACTGCTTCCATCCAAACACAATTCTGCTTCCATCCAAATGCATAGCTCTTTCTCCATGGAGTGGAATGCGGGGGAAAGGAACAAACGGGGTGACATGGAGAAGAGGAAAAGGCACGAGGAGAAAGAGGAAAGAGGAACAAACGCGAGGAGAAATGAATGTGATGGAAAGGAATGAATGCGGGAATTAAAAATTTGAAAATAAAAAATATTAAGATGAACAGATGCGAAGAGAAAGAGGGAAAGAGGAACGCGCACGCAGATATTTTCTCGACAAGGATGGGCATTTTATAAAACGACGTTAAAATTTAATTTCAAAGACGGTGGTAACAACACCTGTCTTTGAAAAGTTTCAATTAATTACAAAAATGTCACCGCTACTTAACAAAGACGATGTATTCATAACCGTTTTTAATTACATGTCGTAAAAAACACATTTTTTAGTAGTGACGCATTTTAAGAAAGAAAATAAAGGAGAATTATTAATATTTTGTAAGAAAGAATTTGTGTTTAATTCTTATAGGATATGCTCATGGATAAGGACAGGAAATTTAAATATGACAAGATCTGACTGATGATTAATCTCATTATAAAGTTTATGAGGATATCTTAAGATATATCATGAAGGAGTCTCATACTCTAATTCTTTTTTAAAATTATTTTTCAATTCCTACAAATAAAAAATATAAACCTAATAATAAATATATAATTTTTAATACACTGATAGGAATAAATCAGCTTTAAAAATTAGAAAATCAAATTAAACCTAATACTAAGAACCTAGATATGCATGCAACCAGCTACAGTCAATATCAACAATACAAAATAGACTAGTAGAAATTTGGTAGAGCCCCATATAATACAAGCAAAATGGATTAATTATTGGATTAGTAATTTATTGATATTACAACATTATTGCTACATTATTTAATTTAGTGATGATAAATAAGTTAATAGATTATTTACTTAGTTAACTTTTGTTTTCCTATTTACTTAGATTATTTACTTAGTCCATAAGAAACCTTGCTAGTGTTATTTGATATTTTATTGTTTTGAATTGCAGTCCTTGGACTGGAATTCCATATGAGGACGCTGTAGAAAAAAATGCATTTGGAGGACTATCACTAGAAGCGTTTTTGTTAGAGGTGTGCAAGTCCTCTTATCTTTATCTCTCTTCCCTGCATTATTTTGAATGTTATTTTTAGAAGAATTGTGGGCTTTGCTTGGGAGTTTTATCACTCAATTAATTTGTATGCATTCAGAATCAAGGTTGCTTAAGTTTTATGTGCTCCATTAATGTTATCTATTCCTGTAATATGTATGTATGACTATATATCTGGTGTGTACCTTTTAATTGCATATAGTATTTTATTTGCATTGAATTGTCATTGTTGTAACAAATATATTACTTTCTCTGGACAGTGGGCACTTATGACACTTCTAAACCCATGTGTTCCAGTACCAGTCCCTGCGTCGATTGTACTCATTTTATGTCTTGGCTTTTGTTTCTTCTCTAAATGTGTTTTATTGTATCATTTGCAGGAAAACAAAAAATATCTTGTTCTGAGAGAGACTCTTGAAGATGGAGTTTGGCCTCATGTGACATTGCAATTTTTGTTCATGACAGGTGACCACTGATATTAAAGATCATTATATGATATAAGTTATAGATTATCCTTGTTACAGAAATAGTATGAAAAATACTTTGGTCGCATTTGTTAAGTTTGCAATGATCCACATATTTATTTTCTGTTTTCTTTTAGTATATGCATCGGTAGAGGATAAATTTCGCTGCTAAATAATTTGTTTAAAATATTTTTAGCTTATATACTTACTATATTTCAACATCATAATTGATAAGCACATAGAAGAAATTTTTTGTTCATTGGATGAACTTCCTAAAACAGCTGAAAGAAGCAATTTCTGGGTTCTTTATAAATTAACATTTTCGACTTACAAAGATTAGTTTTAAACAACATAAAAGTAGGATGCTCAATATTTGCATGATATGTATTAAAAAGTCACTGATTAAAGTGTTGACTCCTGTGTGAATCATACTCAAAAAATGTACCAACATCTTCCATACTTAATTGCATATGCTTTTGAAATCATTAGCTACAGCCTGCAATATGTTTTGATGAGAAAGGGGCTGTATGGACTCTTGTGTTCCTAATTTTTTGTTGGCTGGCATGGAAGAACCGAAATATACTTGAGTTCCTCTAAAATTTTTAAACTCCTCCCCCCACTTTCAAGCCACTATTTTTCTCAAGCTTCATTACCATATTATTTATCTGATGTGCTGATATAATTTAGAAAGCTTTTTTATGCTAAGTGGTTCTAATATTGAACGAACAGAAAGTTTAATTGGCTCTCATCAAACAAATTTTCTTAGACCAACTACTATGCTCCTCATCAAACAAGTTTAATTGAACTACTATGTCAACCCAATAAGCCCTCAAAACCTTTTACTTGAAAGATAATAATCTGAATATAATTCTCTCTTTCAATAGTGAATACAAAACTTTTTTATAAGCTGTTATCATTAATTTGAAGATTCACCAATTAATGGTGATACGTTAGTACTATATATTAATTCGACTTGAAACACCTATCTCGTATTTTATGAAAGTCATTCGTGAAATCATTAGATTGTCAATTAATCAATTATTATCGATCTCTCTATATATGCATGTCTTGTTAAGTTTTATTTTCTTTCCTATAAACTAACAAGCTCCAACTGAACTTGCAGGAGATGCTATTGATGGAAGAGAATGAGCGACTTAAACGTCACGTATGATATACTTTTTATTTTCCACTCTTAATTTTTTTTTAGTGTGTGCATATTTTTTTCCTCAAGCAAATTCCAGGATTTATATGTACCTTGTTTTAATGATGTGATTATTCATTTACTATTTTCATTGTTGAATTTTGACCAGTGTTTATAAAGTAAGTCTCATACGAGACATTAGGTTCAATTATTTTGAATATTGTTATTGCCATTCATGAAAAAAAGGAAAAAAATTAAAAAATTAATAATTCTACATTGATTATTAAAAAAAACCGATGTAGGATTGATGAATATTCTACATCGGTTATTAGGAAAACCGATGTAGAATGTTTTACCATGGGGTAGCATTCTACGACGTTTCAAGCACACAACCGATGTAAAATTCCTGACATTCTACATCGGTTATTCAGACAACCGATGTAGAAATCTGGCATTCTAAGACAGGTTTAAGGACAAACCCATCTTAGAATAACATGATTCTACATTGGTTCGGCGCCACAACCGATGTAGAATGGTCGGATTCTACGACGGGTGTGGCTAGGGACCCGTCTTTGAACCCAAGTCATTCTAAGATTGTTGGCCAACCGATGTAGAAAGGCGCAGGTCTTTCAACATCGTCGGCTACAATGATGGGTGATAACCGATGTAGAAAGGAGCTTTTAACCGATGTAGAAAGGTGATTTTGTAGTAGTGCTTTGGGCTAAGTGTGAGTTGGTCTTCAGAGAGAGTTGGCCTTCTTGGATGATCCCGGTTGGATAGTCCACAACCCCTGAGACATTGAGCCTTGTGGTGTAATGCTTAAGTGGTTGTGGGTGTCGATCTTCAAAGAGGATTGTCCTTCTTGAGCAGTCTCGGTTGGACAATCCAATCTCTTAATAAAATAATTAGGTTTATCAAAATATATCAAACACATAATAATTTTTTAAATCACAAGTGTATCATCTCAATCCTTTTTACTCGATAGATAGAATTATATGTTAGGCTATAACTTTCTACCACACAATTCAACAAAGAATGTTTCATTTTAGGTTATTCATTTGGCCCATGAAACTCAAGACCGACAACGTTTGATAATAGCAAGGTACTTCTTCTGTCCCAAATTGATTGGTTTTTAGCATTGAAAAAAATCATATTGACGGATGTTCTCAATTTATGATCAGATATTAAAGCATATATTCCAATTTTGTCATCTAATAAATATTGTTTTCTTGAAATTTTTTATATAGAAGAAAAAAGTAATGAAACCAATGTTAACATCAGTTCTTTTGGACCTTTAGCATTAGTTAAAAATCGATGTTGAAACCACCAACGTTAAAAGTATCAACTTTAACATTGGTTTTCATAAAACTGATGTTAACATACACTACACAAAATCGATTTTTAAGAAAATTAAAGTCATATGATAAGCAATAAACCAAAAAAATGTAAAATATGCATAAAACAACATCGATTTTTCTGAAAACTGATGTTGTGGTGCATAAATCAAAATCGGTTTTTAGAAAAACCGATGTTGTCATGTGTACCACAACATCGATTTATAAAAAATCGATGTTGTTTTTTGTAATTTTTTTAATATCCTGTCTATTTTTTTAATATTACTCAAACTTGAAAATTAAAAAATAGACTAATCCAGGTAGTTTCATAGTATAAATTTTTATATCATTATTGAATAAACTATCAATTATAAGAAATAGTTAAATAAAAGAATAATGTCAACAGTTAAAATCATCTACTGTAACCGAATCTAATTAAATATAACAATACAATTGTAAAATTACTTAAATACATAGTATTTCATTTTTAACTCTGAGATAACATCTTGCTCACTGAATGCAAATTGTCTTTATTCTTTCTAGTTCCAACGATCTTGGATCAGCAAAATACTACATGATATCATAAAACATAACTTAATTAGTATACATAATAACAAGTATAACAAATGAAATTAGTTTTGAAGTAAGCAATTATAATTTCCCAATTATCCTTGAAACCTCCTAGGACTATTGTTGACATCCAATGCATCACATAATAGTTGCACTCAGTGATTCCTCTTTGCTTATTACACTAAATTCAATAAGATATTCAAAGTTAACCAAAAATTAGTGTACAAAATAATAAAATGTAATTTTTAAGACATCAACCATTGTTTAAATGACTTACTTTAACTTGAATCCATTTAGTAGTAGCCTTGGCTTTACTTTCTTGGATATCGTTGAATCCCTTCAAAGCACTAATTAAGAGAAACGTGCATGCATATTGAACAATTAAAATATTGATGCCTTACAAATCATAAATGAAATGGCTTATAAATTACAACTAACTTGTTAATAATTCCTTTCAAGTACTCATTGAACTTATTGTTCAAGCAACAAAATCAAATGATAACATTGTCCTTAGGACATATAATAACCAATTGTCAATATGCACTGCATTGGAGAACATTAAGTTATTATAGTTCATACATTATTTAAATTAATTTGTTCAGTTTTACTTACCCATTCAAGTAGGCTCCTAGATAGATATCTCTCTATGAATTCTGCATCAATTTCTTAATATAATCCTCCGATTCAAATTGCGATTGTCCATATCTCTGTATGGACTGTGCCTCAAGGAATACATTCACAGAGGCATTCCCCGTTCACTGACTTAACTCATTCATATGTCTATTGTTGTTAAAATAAAGTAAATTATGCATCAATTTAAAACAATCAATTATGTAATGGACTGTAATGTAAAGTGACTTATAAAAACAACATTTATACAACAGAGACGTTGAGACATTAATCACCGTGTGTTATTTTAGAAAGATCTTCATGCTTTATGTACATACACCCCAAACACAGTTGAATCCCCCGACACCTGCATAGGCTTCATTGTCAATTCACATGGTATAAGGGATCGTCATCAGACCTATCTACAGGTTTCGCCGGTTCCTCAGGTCCCTATTTATCTTATACATTTAATAAACATAAGTCAATGATAGTCAACACTTTATTTGTAACAAATATTTTTTTAATAATAACAAACACAACAAACGAAAATACTTGTTCTAAAAAAGGTTGTACAAGATGTGTCAACCAAGCAAGGAAGGTCTTAAGGGTCTATCCCACTAACTAAAAGCGGTGAGATTAATTCCACCACAGTCAAGTATGCACCCGAAAGTGAAATGCATTATACCAAAATTTTATCAATTTTAAGAAAAGAGACTTAACCTATACATATGAATCTACTATAAAAAAATCACTCTTCTCAAATTGTTCAAACGGACAATTGAAGATTCAATACAACGATTAATCCAAACTATCCAAAAGAATCATTGAGTTGAATCTTAAACAGGAAACTAAGGTTCACTCATAATGAACATAACTTGTATATAAATCAATAGTACGTCATTAATCACATAATACAAGTTATAAAAAGCATTCGTAACAAAAAAAAATCCTGAAAAGAGTATGACAGACATTTGTACCTGTGAAGATGGTCACTAACAATCTCCACCAATGAATGTTGTGATTAAGATAGAAACAGAAAAAGGAAAAGTGCCTACAAATTACAATTACAATTATCATAACAGGAAGAAATAAGAAACTCAAAACACCTTAATATCGGGTTTTTTAGAAACCTGCTTTGAAGTCAAACCCATATCTTAAAAGACACCCCTAGAAAGCACTTGTAACCAGAAAATAATAGTTTCTTTTTCTATGCAATTACATAAGTGGCTATTAATTGTTAACTATGTATGTTTGTGCCGCCTTGTATGCGTGAAGTAATTAGTTTTGAGATGAAATTTAATTGGTTTCACTAGCATTTGTACAAAAACATTTAAATTATGTTTAGTTCTATTAATCAGTCTGAGTAATATACAACTAAGCACACAACTCAAAGCACCGTATTTAGAATTTCTCATCCTTTTATATTATAAAGCAAAACGTGTGTCATCTACTGATGCAGATAGTTCTATTCATTTATCAATCCTGAATAAATAAATAAAAAATATACCAAAACCCATCTAAGTTTGCGCATATAATATTTCAATTGTTAAAAGTAGAAGCACTGGTGACAGTTTAATTAGAATAAAAGCATATAATGATACCCAACAGGGAATAATTTTAATCAAAGCAAAATCAAAGAATAAAAAAATTTTGAACATTTAATTTAATTTCAATCAACCATTAAACACATTTGAAGTTACCACAATGAAGCCATAACCTCCTCCCCCACCTTAAATGGTGAATCCGAAATGTTCCTTCTCATTCACACGTGCACACAAACCACTTTTGAAGCCAAGGATGCACACACAAAGCCTTTTAGATAAAAGATTCAAGAGGAGTGGGTTTTCTAAGTGTTCTTCATTTTGACTCACTACGAACGCGGACAAAGAGCAAAAAGACCACACCACTTCTGGTTCTTGACATCGAGTTCCCTCAATAATATGTATGCTAGACAAACACTTTTAGCTCATTTTTACTGGTTAAGAAGTTTGTTTGATCTTATGAACAAACTTTTAAGTTATACAAGCTAACTTATAAACTATTAAAATAACTTGTAAAATACACTCTTATTAGTTTTCAGTGTACTTATCTTGAAATTAGGAAAATATAATAATATTGGATGAATATTAAATTCTTGTGATAACTGTTTATTAAATCCAAGCTTATATGTATGAATTGATTATAAATTAAAATTAAAATTTACCAAGTTCAAATCAACATAACTAAATCACCCCAAATAGATGCTTCACTAATAGAGACATGAATAGATTTTCTGATGTCAACTACTAGATTTCAACTCATGCTATGCACAAATGATCATGTATTCCTTTTATGTGTTAAGGGTACATATAACATAATAATTAAGTTAAAAATAAACACATGCTTTTTGATCAAATTATTAAGAGTAGAAGCATTGGTGAAATTTTAATTAGAATAAGACTTCATACTAAAGCAATAAAGGAAGGTAAATATTTCATCAAACACATTGTAAGCAACTTAATTTCACATAACTAACCATGGCATATATCTCGCACATTTTCACCAAGATTGGTTCTCTGATAAAGGCTTTAGTTCATTGCAGCCATAAATTTTAAAGCTTTCGTTTATATTGGGTCCTATGAGACTGAGATGTAGGATGACGAGAAAGGAAACGATTCATGTCAGGGATTTCAAATGGTAGTGCAGGAAGGAGAAGAAAGTGGAGAAAGACTTGGCTAGCCTTTTGTGACCTCTCCTTTCTTAAGATCAATGATGTAGACACCCTTGTCACTACCACAAAGAGTGAGAGTTGAGAAGTGCCTCTACGGAGAGTGAGAGTGAGGATTGAGGTTGCAACGTAGGTCCAGGAGTTGAATGATTGCCGCAGAGAGTGACAGTGAGCATGAAAGCGAAAGAGTCAGAGTCAAAGTACTGAGAGTGATGATTTGAGGTCGAGAGTTGAAGCGTCGCAAAGATAGAAAGTGAGAGTTAGACTGAAAGTGAGAGTGAGAGTAAGCAGGAGAAAAGGGTAAACATATTCTAAATAGAACAAACGCAACGTCATTTTTTACGAAAACCAACATTAACATCAAAGCACAACATCGGTTTTTGAAAAAATCAATGTTAACATGAGTTCGTTAACATCGGATTTTGAAAACCGATGTTAGCAACTGCCACATTAACATCAATTTTTGAAAAATCAATGTTAACAGAATCTCATGTTAACATTGGTTTTTTCAAAAATCGATGTTAATGGACTCACGTTATTTATGAATATGCCACCGAATTTATCAAAAACTGATGTTAGCATAGCGATGTTAAAACCATTCTTTTTAGTAATGTCAGCTAGAAAAATATCCTAAAGACCCAAAGGAGGGTTGTTGTAAGAAATAGAAGGAGTAGAGTCTTGAGATCCTTTTTCTACTAACCAATCTATTGTTGCATTTCCTTTCCTCACAATGTGATTGAACAATACATTACTCCAAAATGAGGAAGTTTCAAATTTTGCAAACAATAGGAGCATAAGGATGAGAAGGATGCACTCCATGTTGCTCAAAATGAATAACTTGAGACACCCTAAAATACGGCCTTGCATATATATAAAATAACCCTTTCTTTTTTCCTTCCAAAAATGATTAATTCCAACGACATTCATAATACTTCATAAGAATAAAAGAAGTGAAGCAGATTTTAAATAAAATATAAAATTTTTATATAAACTTCTCAAACTCCTTCTACTTTTTCAAAACAAACTTAATTTTCTCATTAGTAAACACATGTTGTAATAAAACCATGAGTCGATAAGTAAAAATGAATAAGTTGTGAAATAAATAAACCATACATTCTCAAGTGATAAATATGGATAAATAGATGAACCTCCATGATTACCAAATATAGACAAATAGGTTTCATAAGTTACAATAAATAGCAAGATGTAAGTGTCTCAGTGGAAACATTTAGTAGCATATACAGCCCCAAAGAATCAAGTAGATAGATATAAAGTAAGTGAAGAAGGAATAAATACAAAAGCTATTGTTGGACCTTGTGGCCTCAATAATCTTAAGAGGGATAGACTTAGAATGCAGAAGAAGCAATAACAATCAATTTAATAATGTTCTATAAATATGCAAGGCTAAATTGATTGCAATAACATAAATGAGATAAGGGAAGAGAGAATGCAAACACAGTTTTATACTGGTTCGGCCACAACCCGTGCCTACATCCAGTACTCAAGCAACCCACTTGAGATTTCCACTATCTTTGTAAAATTCATTACAAAGTCTGAACCACACAGGGAAAACCCATCCCTGGTGTTCAGGAATCCTTTACAACAAGAGACTCACAGTCTCTTAACCAATCTCATTGAATAAGAAGAATGGAAGAAGAATTCTCTCTTCAAGAGAAAAATATTACAATAAAGATCATGTAGGAATCCTTATAGATTTTGCAAGTGTTTGGCCAAGGATTTCTTTTGAGAGAGCATTTGACAATGAAGTTCTTTTGGAATCTCTCTCATTGTCTTTTGAGAGGATAAGACATTTTTGCCAAGCAAAACTCTCTGCATAAAATTCGTGCCCAAGTCACCTATTTATAGGCCTTTGATGGCCATTCACAAATCTAATGAAAAGATGTGACTGTTGGCGATATTCCTTGAAAATCTTCTCTGGTAATCGATTACAGAATTAGTGTAATCGATTACACAATTGTTTTTCTTGAACATTTGTGACCCTTCATTTAAAATTTGAATTCCCAACGTTCAGAGTCTCTGGTAATCGATTACATATGATGTGTAATTGATTACACACTTTCAAACCATTGGTAATCGATTACATGTGCCTTGAATGACTTGAAACCTTTCATTGTGAGGCAAGGCTTGATCTTGAAGAAATCTTGAATTAAGGCTTTGTTTGTTGAAACAATCTTGTATTAATCTTGAAGCAAAATGAGCCTTGTTTGATTCTTCTTTTGACATCATCAAAATCATGTATACATACATTCACATTCTCCCCCTTTTTGATGATGACAAACATGTGATTTCTTCTCAACACCATCAAAGCTTGCATGATTTACATTCTCCCCCTTTCTCAAGCAAATTCTTAATTCTTCTTGACATCATCAAAATCTTCATGATTTACAGCTATAAGTCTAGGTATACCCACCCCAAAACACAGAAAAGTGGTAAACCTAAGACTCATAGCAGTTACCTATATCCAAACCTCTATTGTACAAAAAAAGTATTGTTGGATGTCAGAGGGCCTCCTAGCTGGAACCCTCTAAAGAATCACATGAGGAGTCCTCCTTCATTGGCTTTGGTGTCCTCATTACTATGTCCTCTTCATCCATAAACTAGTTGTCCTCCATAGATGGATCATCCTCTTACATGGACGGGTCCTTCTCTTGGGATATATCCTTCTCGGAATTCTCTTTTTCATCATCAGACTAAAGGTTAACCAAATCCACCACTGATGGTGCCACCCTCTAAGCACCCATCCAGTCAAAGACAATCGACGAGACCTAAATGGTAGTGCATAAGGCTTGGGTAGCATCGATCATTGGGAAATCAGAACAAAAAGAGTAGCCTCAGAGTCATCAAAGGAAGAGTTTGATCCTGAGAAAGATATCACATCATCCGCAGGTGGTAGGGGAGGCTCAGATTGAATTTCAACCTACGATACATGCGCAACAAAATGATAATAAGACAGTGTGGGTCTGGTCCACCAAATATAAACTTCAAAATGATGGGAGTAGTAGTAGTAGAACCAATCAACATGATGTGCATGCATCATCGTGCTCCTATTGCAAGTCATCTTCTTAATCAAAAGCTAGAGAGTCAACATCACACGTGGCATCAGATCCCTAAAATGGTAACAAGGGAGTGAGTACTTCATCCCCTCAAAAGCCACAAACACAAACATTAAGTCCTATGCATAACCTACGTAACTGCCACGTGTGGTTCACTAGCATACACCACTCATGGTATCCGACTTCACATTTCTATGCATAACCTACGTAACTGCCACGTGTGGTTCACTAGCATACACCAATCCCAAATCACAACAATTTTTGTTATTAATAAAGCTTATAGTCATAATCATGCAACATTCATTGCCAAGTGGTCACACACTTAATTGGTCTTACAACTCAAAACATAACAATTTTTCATAATTTCTACATCATAGCTCATTAATCATATAGTAGGCTAAAAATCATGATAGACATAATTTAGTCCCTATCATCATAAGCTTGCACCAACTTCTCATTTCATCCATAACATACTAGTTCATATTTTAATTTAATGTTCAGTAACAAGACTAAACATCATAATAAGACCAAAGATATATAAATTTTTTATTTGATACTTATCTGTATATACTAAAAGGAAAACTGCTGAAATTAGTAATTATTGATTATTTTTGCAACATATAGGAAAGAAGACGTTATGTGTGCTTTTTTAGTGATACGATGTTATGTGTTTAACAGACTAATAATATAGTTTTACGTATTGAAACATCAAATTATAAATATTTTGTATAAAAATTAATGGTATATAGTTGTTGGATGTATTTATTCAGAAAAAAAGGTTATTGGGTGTATTTCTTTTTATTGGCCCTCCCTGTCTTCTAAGTTTAGGTTTGTCCCTGCAACATGTCATTGTCCAATTCTATGTTTAATGTGTCTTAATTTAATTATTCTTATAAATTGTAAAAGAAAGTAATGGCACAAGGTTATTTAAGTTCAATAGCTAAGACATTAAACTTTAAGACTATAAAAGAAATAAAGTGGATTCATATATCTTGTGCAAGCTACATAGCAACGCTAAAGATAGTGTATATGTACAAATCAATTTAGCACTCTCTCTTGTCATGGTTTAGAATGCTTAACTTCACTCCAGCGTATACAAGGCTTAGACTTAGGAAGGACTAAATTAGGACATATCTCAAATTGATACAAATGTCCCTGGAAGGAGTCAAAGTAATGAAATGAATTTCCCCCCATTGGGAGTTTCCCATAAGTGTAGAACTCATGAACCATAAAACTTAATGTCTCTATTAAGGATATCCCAAACCTTTCTAATGAAGGATAAATTAAACTCATTGAATCCTAGACTATTGTTTCCCTCACTATCTTATACCTCTCCCTTTTCCTTTTCTACAAAAGGTGTTTCAAACAATTCCATGTCCCAATGTTGTTGAACCGAACTCCACCCAACAACAAAGATATATCACAATTCTTACTTGAATCTCTCCATAAAAAAGATTTTACATCTCACATGACAAGATTTGGATCATCCATCCACCTTCCATCCTTAAATAGGTCATGCAAAACATTGGTTTTCCTCCTCCGCATAACCAAGTTATGGAAGTACCTTGTGTTATCCCTTTCCTTAAGCCATTGTGTTCTTGACTTTTGAAGTACGAGTTATTCATTTCTGCTTGGCACTTTCCAAAAACCCTCCAAAAGCTTTCTTCTATATGTTCCTCCTCATCTTGTGACAATACACCTTTATCTTCTTTTAACTCAATTTCTCCTATTTCCTAGACCAACCTTTCACATAAAGTTTCCAAATTACAAAAATTCTTCAAATTCCACTTCTTGATCTTTATATTCAAAGCCTTCATCTTCTAAAGACAAACACTTGTCTTACAAACATGTTGAATTCATCTTCCTTTAACCATGCATTGAGTGTCCTAAATGGTTTAGGGACCCAATTGATCACCTTGTGCTTCAAGATCAAGGGACAGAGGCCCAAGGTATCTCAATCTAGAACAAATTAGTTGAGTTTGGCTATAGATCAAGCCAACCCATAGAGACAACCATTCTATCCAACTGGCTTTTGGCATAAATAATCTCCTGCCCTATACCAAGTGAATGTCCTACCAAACATAGGAATATCTATAAACTTCGTTGTTACCTAAAAAAGATTAAATTAATCTATTTCCTTGTATCTGCCTATTCTAAGCCTCCTCACACCACTCCTTACCTCCAAGCACCTTATGGAATTAAAGTAACCAACCAAGCATCATAGATTGTCACCATAGAATTTCTTGAAATACTCTTCCTAGGATCTTTTGTCTCCATACTTAATTATTCTCTTACTTCCTTGGCCTTCAAAAGATCCTAGGAAGAATATTTCAAGACATTCCCAGCAAAACAAATTTAAGACATAGAGTATTAAAGGAATTCTTAAATGTTTTCCCATAGCTCATTAGAGTTTTTTGTTGGTACATATATGACGTAATTTCTATATTAGAGCTTTTTGGTATAACTAGGAGGTATGGAAGGTTTCTATTTAAGCACCCAACCAATCCTCCTCCTACCAAGCTTACCTAATTTGGGATAATGTTGTACCTCTTGTTGCAACTTTATTTCAAAGTTGGAAATTGAATCCAAGACCTTGATTAATTAAAAGACACATGTATTGAATCACATGTGTCAATGACTTCTGATTTTCTATATTAGATAACTTTGATTATAAATTTGAATAAATAATTCATAATTAAACAAGTAGAAGATAATTCAGAGATAGATTCCATTAAGTTTACACTATTAAAGAACTCAGTTATTGTAAAAAAAAAAAAGTACATATTTTTTCTCTAGTGTTATAAGAAAATATAACTAATACATACTTTTCTGGTACATAAAAACTTGGGGGATGTTTTCTTAAAAAAAATTAGGGGAATGCGGGAATGCAATGGTGCATCAGTTCAAGATAGGGAAGGCCTCTAGGCTTAAATGATTCATATGTAACATTTTGTTTAACAATTTTTTTTATTATTGGATAAAATTATTATAAAATTTATATAAAAATACAGATCTGCTTGAATTGTATTTCTCATATAACGGGTCTAATAATAAATTTACCTAATAGAAATTAATTCAAACATACATCATTAAAATTTCAAAATTTATTATTATATATAGATTTATTACATAATTTTAATATTATATTAGAAAACTTCTAACCTCTAGGCTTAAATGATTCAAATGTAACATTTTGTTTAACAAATTTTTTATTATTTGATAAAATTATTATAAAATATATATAAAAATACAGATATGCTTGAATTGTATTTCTCATATAACGGGCCTATTAATAAATTTACCTAATAGAAAATTAATTCAAACATACATCATTAAAATTTCAAATTTTATTATTATATATAGATTTATTACATAATTTTAATATTATATTAGAAAACTTCTCAATATTAATTATTTTTTATACAATACAGTAACTTTTAATTATTAATTGATAGAGATCCAATAATATATTCTAAGCCGATTATTCATATAAGTAATTTTACAGATAAAAAAGAAGAAAATAAAATCAAAAATGAATTTCAACAACTTTATTTAAGGAATTCAACTATTTTACTGATAATATCTTATCATATCTTTTAATCTAATTACATTACAAAATGTTAAACAATGTATTTTGAATACATTTTTTGTTTATATAAATTTTATTATTCAATTAAATTCATATAAATTTTACATAAAAATATGTATTTCATTGAATTATATTTCTCAGTTATTAGGTCTTAATTGATTTTCACCTAACTAAAAATTTATTTTAAAATAATAAATATTTTGAAAGAATTATATTTTAAAGAAAGTACATTCCTAAGATGAGTGATTTTTAATACAAATATATTTATAACATAACTTATTCCTATATAGAAAAAAAAAATTAATTATTAAATTTTATAGATAAATGAGATAAAAAAATAAAAGTATACTAAAAATAATTATTTAATGAGCTCTACTATTTTACTATTCTTTAAAAAACTTTTTTCACTATTTTTTTCTCATCATAGTTTTTTGTAATTTAAGTAGAAAAGTTTAATTAATAAAACTTTTAATATATTTATCTTAACGTACATTTTATAATTGAGTAAAATCCATATAAAATTGGCATGATATTGAGAACTTAATTGAACTCTATTTCTCATGACACATCTTTATTGGTATTTTATTACTGAATAAAATTCACATGATAAAATGTGTCTCATTAAATTTTATTAATCAATTAATAAGTCTAACCAATTAATAAGTCTAACTTATTTTCATAGACACCACATTTTGCATTTCATGAAAGAAAATCTTGTTTGATTTGGATAAGATCACTATAGGTAGTGAAACACTTTCTCTAAGTATTTTACATAATAGCATTTTCATGATTTGAACTCTAGACAACATATTAAGATGGAGTAATCCCACACTAATTGATCAACACACTTGAAAGTAATCAATGAGTCTAATTTAACATATACCTAATTAAATAATACATTAAAAAGTAATACATTAAAAAGAATATATCACTAACATTATTCATTTTATTATGACCAGTGTATCTATAGTATAGTTCCCTAATCAAATAATTTTAATATATATTTCAATAAATGATTTCAAAACCTTTGACTATAATACCAACCTTAAACCTTTGAATAAAAGGAAACCACACTTTCAAAACCACACCCCTCGTACTACTATACCCACTTTTCATGTTTGAAACCTTCCTCAAAATGCCCCTCGATTATTATCTCTTCAACTCTTTAGTGAAGTCACCGCCACCATGCCACAACTCTATAAACTAATCCCCCTCCCCCCCCCCCCCCCCCCCTCCTCACCAAACAAAGCATCACATCATCACAACAAAGTCTTACATGTTGCCCTATCTAACTATAACTTTTCCTTGCCCAAAACATTTTACTTTTTTCTTCTTCTTCCACTCTTAACATCTCTTGAAACATTTCACCACTTCATTTCTTTGTTCGTCTCCCATTCTATTCACCTCTTTGTCAAAATGATAAAAATTCCTTTGTAATTTCCCTCTCCCAAAACTCCTTCTCCTCTGACTCAAGATTGACATTCTTTTGGGACAACCACATTGACTCCTCCTCTTCTCAATGCCCCCCACCATCCACCACCACTTGCTAGTACAAACCATCCCCTAGAGAATCTCTTTCTCCCAACCCAACTTCCTAGGAAGCCGTGTGGTAGGCCACCGGGCTCCAAGAACAAACACAAGATCATTTCCCTCCCTGTGGCCCAACCTAGTGAGTCATTTTTTAGGATTGTCATCATCAATGTAGACTCGGGTAAGGACATCATAGAGTCCATTGCTGACGTTGCTGGCCTAGGTCACGCCAACCTCGCTGTCCTTAGCCCTTCTGGCACAATCACCAGGGTGACCCTTCATAACTCACTCCATGGCGCTACTGCCCTAACACTCAATGGACCAACCCTTCGCCTTGCTTTCCCTCAACAGCTCATACTTATTCAACGGCCACAGCTTCCCCCTCCTTTATCCTTCGGGATCCACCTCACCACCTCTCGAGGCCTAGCCATTGGTGGTGCCATTGGCGGCCAAGTCAATGCTAGTGATGAAATTAAGATCACGCTCTGCACCTTTTGGAATCCTGAAATTTATAAGTACATTCCTGAAGGAAACAATGGTGACAATGATGACAACAACATTAGCAAAAAGAATTATAAGAATAACCCTATTGATTGCAATGGGGTGGAAACCAATTGGTGTTCAGCATTTAGTTGTGGAATCCATGGGTGGCAAATAATGTGAAAGTGATGAAATAGGGGCAAGGGGAACAACTAATATTTGAACCCAACAAAGATATTTCTAAATGTGTCATGTTTTTTTTGTTATATTTATGTTTTAGGTCTTAATTGAAGTATGATATTAGTTATATTGTGTCATCATAATGGTGGAATAAGGAGATGGTTCTCTACAATGTTTTATTTCTTGGTGTTTTTTGTTGGGTGAAGAGTTCTGAGTTGTAACACCCCTTTTTTCTTAAAATAAATTAAAATTAATTTTATTTAATAATAAATATAGTTTTAGGAAAATAATAATATTTTTTTGTAATTAAATAAATAAGGAGAAATAGTTTTATTAATTAAAATAATAGTTTTAAGGTAAATAAAATAAATATATGTTCCTGTAAAATAAAAAGTATGTTTTATTTTTTCATTTTATAGGGAGTAAAATAGAATTCCTTTTTATAAAATAATAAAATAAAGAAAAATAAAGTAAATGATAGTAGTTTTTGTGTGCATGGAAAGTTCAACTTGTTTAGCTAATGGACTTGATTTGGAAATTGAAAATACTTGTTTGTGTCAATGGATCCTTAAGGGCTCAACTAATTTACTGTCTCTAATGTTGAGCTTGAAGATAAATGAAAGAGAAAGAAGCTTAGTCATAAGTACATGGTGGTTTGAAGGAATGGGCTATGGATGTTGAAACACAATACCTTGAGAATCAACTAGGAAAATATCCTAAAGACCTAAAGGAGGGTTGTTGTAAGAAACAAAAGGAGTAAAGTCTTGGGATCCTTTTTCTACTAACCAGTCTAATGTTGCATTTCCTTCCCTCACAATGTGATTGAACGATATACTAGTCCAAAAAGAGGAAGATTCAAATTTTGCAAACAATAAGAGCATAAGGATGAGAAGGATGCACTCCATGTTGCACATCAAACTGAATAACTTGCACCACTAAAATATGGGCTTACATATACATATTCCTTTTTCCTTTCAAAAATGATTAATTCCAACTGCATTCACAATACTTCATAAGAATAAAAGAAGTGAAGTAGATTTTGCAGAAAATATAAACTTTTTATATAAACTTCTCAAACTCTTCTCGTTTTTCAAAACATACGTAATTTTCTCATTAGTAAACATGTGTTGTAATAAAACCACGAGTTGATAAGTAAAAATGAATAAATTGCAGAATAAATAAACCTTACATTCTCAAGTGATAAATATGAAAAAATAGGTGAACCTCCATGATTATCAAATATGAATAATTAAGTTATAATAAGTTGCAAGATGCAAGTGTCTCAGTGGAAACATTAAGTAGCATATACAACCCCAAAGAATCAAGTAAAAAGATATAAAGTAAGTGATGACTCAATAAATACAAAAGGTATGAGCCTAGGTCAACCCATCCCAAGATATGCAAAAGTGAAAAACCTAAGACTCATAAGAGTCACCTATACCCAAACCAATTGTACTAAAAAAAAGTATAGTTAGATGTTAAAGGGCCTCCTAGAAAGAACCCTCTGAAGAATCCTGCGAAGACTAAAGGATAACCAAATCCACCACTATTTGTGCCACCCTTCGAGCACTCGTGCAGTCAAAGATAGTTGACAAGACCTAGATGGTAGTGCACGAGACTCAGATAGCATCAGCCATTGAGAAATCAGAACAAAAATAGTAGCCTCAGAGTCATCACAGGAAGAGTCTAATCCTACCAAAGATATCACATTATCCACAGGTGGTGAGGGAGACTCAAACGATGGAATGTCAACCTACGACACAGGCCCAAAAGAATGATAATAAGACGGTGTGGGCTGGGTCCACCAAACATAAACTTCAACAAGATAGGGTCAAAACTCTGGTTCTTCAACCGACACTAGACGATAGTAGAGGTAGCCATAGAAATGATCAACATGATGTGAATCATTGTGCTCCCTTTACGAGTCATGTCCTCAATCAAAAGCTAGAGAGTCGGCCTCACATGTGGAATTAGATCCGTAAAATGGTAACAAGGGAGTGAATACTCCATCTTCTCAGAAGCCACAAACACAAACATTAAGTCACATGTATAACCTATGTAACCACCACGTGTGGTTCACTGGCATACACCACTCACGATATCCTACTTCAAATTTCTATCACGGTACCGCACAACACACCCATTCAACATCAATCAAACTCTACAATAGATATACTTTGTCGAGGGTCAGACACCCCTGGGCCCAATCCCAAATCGTGACAACACACAATAATATATTATCAATAAAGCTTATAGTCATAATTATGCAACATTCATTGCCAAGTGGTCACACACTCAGTAGGTCTTACAACTCAAAACATAACAATTTTTCATAATTTCTACATCATGTCTCATTAATCATATAGTAGGCAAAAAATCGTGAAAGTCATAATTTAGTGCCTATCATCACAAGCTTGCACCAACTTCTCATTTATGCATAACATACAAGTTCGTATTTTAATTTTATGTTTAGTAACAAGACTAAACTTCATAATAATATGAAAGATAAATTTTTTATTTAATACTTGTTAGTATATATTGAAAAGAAAACTGTTGAAATTAGTAATTTTTGATTATTTTTGCAACATATAAGAAAGGTGTTATGTGTGCTTTCTTTAGTGATACGATGTTACGTGTTTTAATAGACTAATAATGTAATGTAACATTGAAACATCAAATTATAAATATTTTGTATAAAAATTAATGGTATATTGTTGTTGGATGTATTTATTCAGCAAAAAAATTTATTGGATGTGTTTTATTTTTTGTGATTGGCCCTCCCTGTCTTCTCAGTCTAGGTTGCCCTTGCAAGACATCATTATCCAATGCCGTTTTTAACATGTCTTAATTTAATTATTCTTATAAATTGTAGAAGAAAGTAATGGAACAAGGTTAATTAAGTTCAATAGCTTAGACATTAAACTTTAAGTCTATAAAATAACTAAAGTGGATTCATATATCTTGTGCAAGCTACATGGCAATGTTAAAGATAATGTATATGTACAAACCAATTTAGCACTATTTTTTGTTATTGTTTAGAATGCTTAACTTCACTCAAGCTTATACAAGGCTTAGACTTAGGAAGGAATAAATTAGGACATATCACAAATTGATACAAATGTCCTTGTTAAGGAGTCAAAGTAATTCGAATGATGCATTAGCCCCCCTTGGAGTTTCCCTTAAGTGTAGAACTCATGAACCATAAAACTTAGTGTCTCTTTTAAGGATATCCCAGAACTTTTTAATGAAGGAGAAATTAAACTCATTCAATCCTAGACTGTTGTTGTCCTCACTATCCCACACCCCTAGCTCCCTTTATTTCCTTTTCTACAAAAGGTGTTTCTAACAATTGATTCTCCATGTCTCAATGTTATTGAACCAAAATCCACCCAACAACAAAGATATATCACCATTCTCCTTGAATCTCTCCATAAAGAAGAATTTTACTTCTTACTTGACAAGATTTGGATCTTCCATCCACCTTCCATCCTTAAATAGGTCATCCAAACCATTGGTTTTCCTACTCCGCATAACCAAGTTATGGAAGTACCTTGTGTTATCCCCCTCCTTAAGTCATTGTGTTCTTGACTTTTGATGTAAGTGTGATTCATAGCTCCGTCTCATTTAGAATTGTACATCATTTATAGAGTTTGGTTCTATACTTTCAAAAACCGAAATAGCCCCTACTTGTACACAATGTCAAAACTTAAAGGTTAAGTTTCTAATGGCATATCCGGTTTGGGCAAATTATATATGCATTCGTAGGTTTTCAAATGTGATGAACTCATTTAATTTTAGAGTCCAAATTACCCAAATCCACCCCCATTCTGCCCAGACCCGAAAATGCCTTACACATTTGTCACAAAACAATAAAACTTATTTTTTTTCCTATTTCCAAGAGTTGTAGAGATCCAAATTTTACAAACTTATGTTGAACTCAAGGGTTACAAGTATGGTGAACACCTTGACAAGATGACCCATTGCAGATGTCAAGGCAGAAGACTATGCTTTCATCATAAAAGAAAAGATTTAGACCAGGGAAACAAATCCATACCAAAGTTTTGTCAATGGTAGCTTCCGAAGATACAATTTGTTGGGACCAAAGTTGCACTGTAAAGTAATGATAAAAAAATCATCCATGGACCACCCTCTATGATTTTCGTTCTGTCCTCCTCCAGGTCAAGTTTTACCATGAAATAATGGTTGCCAGCATCAATCATGTCAAAGCCTGCCTGAGTTTCCACTATCTGTTCAACCTGTCCCATAACATTTGATATCCAACTCACTTGACAAGAAGCTTAATAACAAGAGTATCCTGACATGGTACAAAAAGACCTTCAAGAATTGCTAGATCATTATGCAACCTTGGTTTCAAACGGTTGCCATCCTCATACTCGATTTTGGCAAGGTTATGCGTCAACGGATCCATTAATGGTCTTACAGGAGCCTTCTCTGTATTGATCATCACTTTATATTTGAACAATATTTGTTGTGATACATTGTTGCCTCCATCGCCATTCGGTGGCTCGTTACTAAACCTGCTTGGTACTTACAGAGAAAACAAAATCCTGGTGGCCATTGTTTTCTTGAAATACTTAATATTACTTTCCCTCCTATGTATAAGAAACAAATGGGAACATTTATTTGTTCTTAAATATAAGAAACATATGACCACCTTTAAATGTATTAATTGCTAATTTTCTTCTATATTCTTGTTTATTGTAAAGATTAGTAATTAGATAAGTCATAGTTATTGGTGGAAAAAATTATCCCTTCAAAAATGAGGAGTATCATTAAATGCAACAACCACTTAAATCATTTGATACAATGGGTATCTTTGAAATTAAATTTAAAATTATAATAATATTAATTAAATTAACCTAATTAACTATTTTTATTAGTCTTGATGAATTGAGTATTTGTTTCTTGTATATAGGAATGGAAGTAGTATTATATTTATTCAAAAAAATAAAAAAAATAAAAGAAATTCAGAATATTTTAAAAAAAAATTGTTTCCTAATAAATACTATTAGCTTGAAATATTTAGTTTGTGAAAAAAACCTTAAAGATCGTTTAATATGGGATGAGGTATATTCAAATTATTTACCAATTGGTATCTTGGTCACTCTCATCACCTTGATTGTCCATAATTCAGTTCTAAATTTGCTCATAGTTAAACCAACAGTTTTATTTGTCGGCTAACTACTTAATTAGGTAAGTCATAATTGAACACGAACTGAAGACTATCAAATTAGTTTAATTTGAGCCTTACGAGTTACGAAAAAGTCTAATATAAAAGGAATAAACAATGATCATTAATTATTTTTTTAGGACGCTAATATTAGTACGAAGTAGTTTATGTTATATAAACTACTTATAATACTAACAACAGACACTAATTAATAAATCTAATAATATATGTTACTGATAATTTTACACTAAATTTTTAATAGTATTTTTTTAATAATATTTATCATCACTAATTATAATATAATCTAAAGAGATATTATATTAATTAATAGATATAATAATAATGACATTTCTATGTTTTTTTTTATCAATTTTTATTATCTTGGCTAACTATATTCCAGCTAAAATATTGGCTAATTATGTTTTGTGTATTATGATAAGTCTCATTGATCTATTTATATATCTAATTATTATTAAGATTATATTATATATACTTGTTATAAAATTTGATGACTTTTAGTCATTATTAAATTTATTGAGTTTGCTTTTATATTTATTGCGTGACTGAAATTATTATCTATTTAATTGTAATTGTGATTGTGAGACAAAAAATCTTGAAATATAAAATTAGAATGAATTATAAATATGTGTTTCCTTCTTATATCATTTGAATAAAAATTAATTTTAGTTTTATGTTTAAAACTAATAAATAAGTTTATAAAATTTATTTTTTATTAAATATTTATTTGTTAGAAGTTAAACATTTAAATAACTAATTAAGGTAGTGTTTGGTTGATTTACACTTAATTGTATTTCAGATGAAAATTTTAAAAATTGGTGTCGGTCATACACCTTTATACTCTACTTTAATTGAAATATTTTACCTCTTTTCATTTCAATTTATTGCCACATCTCTTTTATTTCTTCAAACCAAACTCACCCTAAAGTACAAAAAAAAATCTCACTACTAAAAATTGCCTTTTTACAACGTACATTATAAGATAGTTATGCGAAACCGTCTTAGAATGCCATGTGGTAGCATTTTTGTAATTAGGGAGAATCAATTTTCTTTTTACGATGCACATCTTGCTAAACCATCTTAGAATGTATGACGATAACATTTATATAATTAGGGCGAATGTAAACAATGACGGTTTAATGTAAAGAACAGTTGTCGTTTTTGTTCCCCCAATTTACAAAATTGTGTCTCCTTTCAAATCCCTATTTATTCTAGTGCGTCCCTCATCTAACTCAAATTAAAGACCCTGACCTACTCGCCCTAGTGCCCCACTTTGCCCTCCCTCATCGAGTTCGTGTGCTCACCTCTAGTGGTTGCTCCATTCATCTACTCACCGGTCATCGAACATGCCTCCTATGTATCGTGTTAGCGTGGTGTGTGGCCATTGTCAGCCATGTAAATGCATTTTAAGATTCATGTTATTTGCAATTGGTTGTTGTTGTTTGTACCTAAAGCCTCAAGCAGGGATCGTTTCTAGTAGTGTCACTTGGAAGAACCCATGCTTCATGCAGATAGTTGTTACAAGCTCTAATGCATTAGCAATGGCCTTATCATTACCATTCTTAAAGATTGCTAAGCTTAGAAAAATTTTATATAACAAAAAAATGTCACTAATATAGTTATTATTTTGAATCAACATTGTTTGTTTGTTTGAAAGTCAACATAAATGACTTGTGAAACTATGCATGAAATTATGAAATGATCATTTGCATATGTTCATATGGACTGATTGATGAGTCTAAAGGAAGTCTCATTCATTTCACTTTAATTATTCTAATTTAATTTTGCTGGGATAGAACTTTTGTCATGAGACAAATGTCGTGCCCCAGTCATGAAAATAATAGGTATATTTGGTTCACTTAATATAAAGGCAAATAAAGACAGATAATCAATCATATGCTCTTATTGTGCAAACAAAGGGAACATCAAAATGAAAGTGGATCAAGTCATTTGACTATTTCTACATTAGAATAGTGCTTTTCTAGTAGTGTCTAGTCCCCGCCCCCCTTAGTCATTTCCTAAATCCATGACTGTGAACATACGTAAGATAAATATTCTTTTCTCAATATAATTTATTTCATATCCTAGAGTCAATTAATATTCAAATCCAAATCACTTAATTAAAGAATACAAATCAATATCACTTTTACTGACCGTTATTATTCCATTAATTCCCTTCTAATCAGATACCTACTTTTATAGAAATAGACGAAATACCACATTCATGACCACAAATTAATAACTTCGACAAAATATTCTCATTATTCTGTAACACTTTGCCCATATCCATTAGTTCTTGACTTCTTGATAGGTACATTTAACCTTCCTCTATTCGAGGTGTCCTCTAAGAGCTTCCTGCGATGGCAGTATTCTTATCCAGTAGTTAATTACGACAATAACCTAAACACATCAAATTTTCTAGCTTTTAAATACCTATACTTTTATATCCAAAACCGAATCTTGAAAATAAAAAATAAAACAAAAATTATGAAAAATAATTTGATCTCCCGTGTGTTACATCTTTAACAAATCTTGAAGATTCCTACATATCTTCTTTCTTTGTACAGACAAACAACATCGTCCATAGAAGATTGATATGAAATCTTTTAATCCCGTGACTTCAATTTTGCCAATATGTGATGATTTATTAAGACACATTTGGATATTGAAGAATATTAATTGACTTTTTTTATTAACAACAAATATAATTATTGGGTTGGGGACGTAGTCATATTTAAGACTCATTATCCCTCCTAAGGGTGTAATCTAGGGAAACTAAACCTAATTTTTTTTTTGGAGAAATTCAACGCGTATTATCAATTAAATTATATCCATGGGGTTCGAAACTTAGAAAATATTTATTTACTGAGCAAGTCATGAAAAGGTTGTAAAAAAAGAAGAGAGATATTAATGCCTTAATTTCTTTAACATAATACTAATTTATCACTATATATTAAATTAAAATTTATCTTTTTTAAAAGAAATTCAAAAGTAATTAGATCTATGAATTTTCTTTTAAAGAATTATACATGTTGTTCTTAACTTTTCTTCTTTAAAATTTGTATTTTTAATTAATTATAAATATTTTATTTATTGATTCAAAATTTTTAAGATAAATTCTATTTAAATTAATTATTCAAATCTCCTTGATAATTTGAAATTTATTCTATATAATATTTCGTTTAATTTATATTTTACTTGAATTTATATATATATATATATATATATATATATATATATATATATATATATATACAAGATACTACTTATTAGTATATATTTGTTCCACAGTTGTGAAACATGTGGCTTTATTAAGTCCAGTGTCTTGTTAGTTAAAGTGACTACAACTTTTCCCCATTTTCTTTTCCACAAAAGTAGTTAGTATTATAAATAAACTCAAAGAATTTATTCGTTGTACTTGAAGGAAAAAAAATATTATCTTAACAATTTACCAGCGAGCATAAGGATCAAATGACGTGGAGTTACCTTTATTTAACTTAGATGCCTCATTTATATTTTGTATATGTAATTATATTAAATATTTGAATAAAAACTTTTATTGCACATAATAATTTTATTTGACTTAAATATAATTATCTTTAGTGAAAAATAGTTGTGATTCAGACAAAAAATTAACAAATTAAAATTTGATAGATCAATTTTTTTATTGACATGAATTGACAAGATTGCAATTATCTTGCATTTCTCAGTCCCTGTAACAAGCATCGGTCTTTTTATTTTTTGACCAAGGCAGAGAGTTAGGCTACGATCTGAGTTAGTGGGGTAATTTATTTAAAAATTAAAAATAATTATTATCATATATAAAATAGAATGAGATATAATCCAAAAGATTAGCAGATTATGTTATGTTCACATAAATAAAAACAATTTATTTAACAAGAAAAATATGTGATGTTTAACTTTAAATAAAAAAAAATTAAACGAGATATGAGTTGAAATGAAATGTTCATTGCATGTATGCAAGAATATCAGTATATTTGCACACCTTCAATTCAACGTACCACTCCCACTAACTAGAGGTACCTATTACTTTTTTTTTCTTTCACCTTAAGAATTTTTGTTATGAATTCACCATCTGATATTTTGGACATGAAGTTTCTTTCTTTATTTCAAACACACTGATGATGACTGATGAAACATTTTAGCCTTTTATCATATTTATAAGATGTGTTTTTATTTTATCATTTAAAATAAGTATTTTGATATTTTAACTTTTAAATTTAAGTTATTTTGATCCTTTATCTCCATGATGATTTAAAATCACTACAAACTGTGTTTTCTAATCATAAAATGTAAAATATTAAAATGTTGCTTTTGAGCGAATAGAAAGACCAAAGTGACTCAACTTTTAAAGATAAAATACTAAAATAAATATTTTAAAATATAAAAATTAAAGTAAATCTTAAAAATAAGATAATAGATCAACAGTATATTTTAACTAACATTTAGTAGTGTGCTTATTAGTCATTATGTTTACGTCTTATTTCACCGCATTAATTAATATTTATTTTCTTCTTTATGCATACTAAAATTAAAGCATCTTCTAATTAATTAATTATTAGAGTAGAAAGAGTATTTAAAAAGTAAATTTCAATAATGTTAATTTTAGTTCTCTAAAGTGCTCTCTCTCTCTCTCTCTCTCTCTCTCTCTCTCTCTCTATATATATATATATATATATATATATATATATATACATACATACATATATATATATATATATATAATATTAATTCCACTTTCAAAAAAAATATATCCTAATTCTTGAGTTACAATTTTATATGTATTATCTTTCTTGAATAATTTCGGTTTCTTTTATTTGTTCTAACGTTTCACATTAAATTAATATCGTAAATAATTATTCAATAAAAATATTTATAATCCTAAATTTCCTAAACGAGCACTCAGTTTTTTATTTATCATTATTCATAATAAAATATGCATAAATTATAAATAAGCTTTAGATATATATTTTTATATTTTAATTATAATTTAATTGTGATGCACTATTACTATACAAAAATTTATATTTTCAACCACTCATAAATAATCTTTGACTATTTTTGTATTATTCAATACTTTCTTATATCTAAGACTATTTTTTTCATTTATTATTTTATAAATATTAAAAAATTATAAAAATATATAGTAGTATGAAATAATAAATATATTGGTCAAAGAAACCTTTGTCCATTAAAGAATGCAGAATAGTGAAAAATTGACAATTAATTAGCTAATAAACCTTTGATTTAATATACCAATATAAATTTCAAAGTCAAACCAAACATTAATGTTACCCGCAATATTTCAAAGTCAAAATACTGTAATTAACGGCTGTTCAAAGAAATACAAATTCTAGTATTATATTTTTAGGTAACCACTTTAAAAATATAAAAAATTAATCTAGAGTTATGTAAAAAATTGGTGGTAAGTTTATCCACTAAATAAATTTGGGTCTTACTAATCAGTATTTTAAAGAATTAAAATAAAAAATATTAAGTGTGAAAATCATAGAAGAATAAAAAAATATCATGGTAGCCTAAATTTTCACCTCCCAATAAAAATGTTTATTTTAAATTCCTTTAAAAAATTTCACCTCTAGATTAGTTTTTTATATTTTCTAAAAATTAAATGGATATATAATTAAAATAATGTAATAAATATAATTTTAAAAATAATTATCATAAATATTAATAATTTCTCCACACATATTATTTTATAATTAAATGAGGAAAGAAAAATAAAAATTTAGTAGTACATTTTAATGAGATTCTTAATTTTAAAAAAGACAAATACATTGTTTACCAAAAGATTCTCATCACTTAAAATGTATGGTTATTGTAAATTTCGTGTACCATGTTGAATTCCTCCTAGTAAAAAAAAAAAAAATACTTTATTTATCCTGGAAAGAAAAAGGTTTGGCTTCAAATTGAATATGGCCACGTGATGCAAAGCGCGTAAGTAGAATTGTTCTGTCCATATATAGTTCCATACATACCCCACTTCCATACATCACTTGAAATTGTTTGTTTCTTCATTACTATCCACCTTCACTTCACACACAAACATGTCCCGCCACCGCCGGCAAGCTTCCCAGGTCTTGCCGCCAGAGATTCTCGCTGGCAATGAAGACTTCACAAAGTCCTGTGACCTGACTCAACAAGTTGCTGATCATGTTGGAACCACCAAAAGTGCCACTATTTCCACCACAAACCAACCACACCAAGAGAGACAAGCCCCTTCTCCGGTGACCACCGCTAAGAAGCTGCCACCACCGGGGAAATCTACCTGAATAATTTGTTATTACCATATATGATCAAATTGTGTATGTGGATTCCATAACCCTTTGTGCTTTTGCTTCATTTTGTGTTTCTAGTTACCTTTAAGGATATTTTTTTCCTTTTTTCTTTGTTTGGTCTTTCTTTTTATTTGGATAATAATTGTGACATAATGGGAGTGGAAATCCATGGCCTTGGAATATGTAGCCACCAATGTTAATTTGAAAGACTTCCCTTTGGCTTTTTGTTTTCTAAAGCTTTATGTTATTTTTGTATCTGTTTAACAAAATTATTTATAATGTGTTTGGTTCCGCGATAAACCAACTCAATGCGCGTATTTTGGATGAAAACTTGAAGTAGAATTTGGTAGCTTTTCTTTCACTATCAAAATAAAAATATTTTTTAAAAACAACAAATTCACCTATTAATTACCAAACACACATTTACAAGTTGATCATAGAATAAAATTATATGGTTTGATGGAGTTAATTGTTTTTATCCGTAGAAATTAAATACAAAACCAAGAAGTTTACGCACCAACTGAGTTAAACTTCTTTCATGGTTTGAGGGAATTAATTAAGTTATATATGATGCGGTTGCTTTGCCAAACACAAATGAAAAAATAAGTTATGATGCGGAATATAAAATATAAGTGCGAGCAAGGTTTTAAAGAAATGAATAAACAGCCATTATTTTTTTACTAACAAAGATCATACTGAAACTGCAATGTTGACCATATTTAAAACTTTCTATTTCTATTTTTTATTTGTTATAATGCATTATGTTCATTTTGGTTTTTTTTTTTTCAAAAAATGTTCATTTTCGTTTAATCCTTTAATTGCTTCCTTTCCTCCTTTAAAGAGAGTATTTTTCTTTAAAAAAATGACATAAAAACAATGTACACGACAAGATTTTAAATTATGGTCGACAGCTACACTGGTGATGCATCGTGATTCTTATAAGCTGAATTTATCTCACAATTTTTACAAATATTTTTCTTTCGATACTACAATTTTTACAAATATTAGTCACGTAAGTGTGACCGAAATTTAATATTTTAGTTCACGGAATAAGAAGTGAGAATAGCGCATATCTGGGTAACTGCACATTTATATTATAAGGTCCTTGGTTGTTGAAACTGCGTGTGATGTAGTATTTGAATTAAGAATTTTAATTTGGAATCTAGAGCTAATAGTCTAATTCCGTACTAGATGGTCTTATACAATTATGACTTACCTTGACTTTCCAGTTAGTTATTATTTATAATATTTTCTTAATGTTGGCAGTTATTTTAATTTTTTTAACATATCTTTTTTATTCTTATTCAAGGAGGGACTATAATAACTAAGGTCTGCAAGACACATGAGGATATTTCAACCGTTGCTTCCAAACATATATCTTAGAAAAATATTCCAACCCAAAATTATAGTTATTTGAGTAATAATTTCAATATTTATATCCTTATTTGTTAGGTACCTAAGTGTCTATGCTCGTATTCGGATTAGAATGGTTGAATACCTCTTGACCACCCGTCACCTGCCGAATAGGCCTCGGTCCGGCGAACCAACCTAAATATGCAAAGTGCAAAAGTATTGAAGATAACAACTATATCAGCGTACCTCTATCATATATATTTGGGATTCACGCCAGATATCCATTAGGTAATCTTATCTTTCCATAAATAATAGGTCATCACCAAGTAAACATATAAAGAGGTGTCCACATTGAAGTTAGACACACTATTCTAATCACTCTTTCTCATACTTGCATGCTAGAACACAATGTCAAAATCCCAACTTGAACACCAGTGTCTTCACGATCCCTTTTTGGTCGTCATTTGAAAAAGGAAGGAGGCATGCACAAGAGAGAAGCAGGATGAGAAGCAGCAGAAGAGGAAGAAGGTACGTTGATCACTTAATTTGTAGGTACATTTGGCGCCCTCGAAGGAAACTTTCCTATGCCCACGAGATTATGTTAGGAACAAGAAGCACGACAAACAATGATAGGAGACTAAACGATCAATAGAGGCAGCCTCTTGTCCTACCAAAAGAAGATGGGAAAAGCTCCCTCCTAAATGACCCCCTCATACGTGAACTCCAAGAAAACTTGGAAGCCCTACACAAACGAAATGCAAAGGAGATGAAGGTCCTAAGAGAAAACAACATCGAGATGCGAAGTAAATTTTATCGCTTCGGAAGAAGGAGAGAAACATGGCAACCTACAAACCAAACTAGGGAAAACAATGGAAAAACTGAAATGCAAGTCAATGTACTCAACACACTCCACACACACTCAGGCCACCTAATGTCCCTTGCCAGATCTAGCCGACAAGGATAGACCAATCATCAAATCTTCGCAGTGACAAACTTGGCATCGAGAGCCTCCCAGAGACACCTTTTCATTGATGGCGTCATGGAAATCCCCTTCCCCAATGGTGGAAAGGCCTAACACTAGACAAATATGATGGCTGATGGCACCATCGACCCTGATGAACACATTGACATCTACGACCCCTAGATCAACTTGTATAACACTAATGACTCCATTCTATTATGGGTCTTCCCCACTTCACTCGATACCCCCTAAACACCATAGATGCCTTTAAAACCTTGGTTGCGAGATTTGGGATGTAATTCACCACCGGCCAACCATATCTCTTGACCTTGACCAGCTGGTTAACATAAGAAAAGGAAAAAAGTCATTTTTTTGGGCATTCAAGGAGATATTCGAGAAGCTACGTAGCACTAAAAATCCATGACCTAAATCCTGGCATCACATTTCACCACATGGTCACAAGACTTAGACTAATTCCCATCGCTAGTAGCTTGTGCAAAAACACTATTAGAAAATATGAATTTAATGTTTGCCGGTTAACATCGGTTTTAATGAAAACCGATGTTAAGAAAAACTTGATGACATTTTTATAAATAAAATGTCTTTGTTAACATACAATAATTGATATTGTAAATTTCCCTCAACATCGTTTATTATAACATCGGTTATTTTATAATCAATATTGCGAGCGCAAAGTTAACATCGATTTTATTAATAATTGATGTTGTTTTTTTTCACTTAACATTAATTTTATTAAAACTAATGTTGTCAATGTGCATTTGTAATTAATATCAGTTTTTAGTGCCATTCCTTTCTCGCCCAAACCGACATGGCGAGATGGCAGAGAGCGGGCCAGATGTCATTGATGGGGGAGAGGCATGGCTGGGGAAGGCGAACATGTTGTGGTGGGGGTCGAGAAGGAGCGAGAGATGGAGATACTGGGCGGCGATGTGGTCCATGTTGGTGGTGTAGCAGAGAATTTGGAGGATCTCATACCACTCGCGGTGGTGGTCGTTGATCTATGAATCACCGGCGAGGAGTGTGTGAATCACCATCAGGAGGTGCTCTAAGGCCTCGTAGGTTGGGTCCAACTCACGGGTGCGGATCGCGAAGGTGCGTGCATTGTGCAGGTCACGCACGCTCAGGAGCTTGATCATGGTGTATAGCCACCGCTTTGCCTCCGGTCAATTCCCGTCGTCCATGATGGTTGGAACTCTTGAAAACGGATTAGGGATTTCACATTTTGGGGAACGAGGGCAGTTTCATCATATCAATTTCTAATGTTGTCAATGTGGATTTTTATCTTGAGTACAATATCTGATGTTTCTGCTTGGACTAGCTAAAAGTGAGTAGACATGGATGCACACTCACTCGGAATTTTTGTTTGTGTTGTTGTACTTTCTTGCTTAGGTCATTATCAACCATCAAGCTCTTTCACGTCTTCTGAATCTCTTGACTAATATTCTAAAAAAAAAGCATAAAGAAGGAAGCATGCTGGACCATATCAAACATCACAGCTGGGAACAAAAAGCAGATTCAGCTATTGTATTTGTCCATCAGATGTAGTTAAAATTTGATGTGTTGTCTTTGCTTTTGAATTAAAATCTTAAATTATATTTCTCTTTAATTTCTGACAATCTACAGGATGTAATTGAGGTTATTATAATTGGTCCTTTAGTCCATTTGCTTCAAAATGCTGAGTTTGATATCAAGAAAGAGGCTGCTTGGGCAATCTCATGCTACTTCAGGTGGATCTCATGAACAAATCAAGTATGGAGACATCCTTGTGCTTAGAATGTTTCCTTGATATTTTATTGGGGTTTTAGTTTGTTTTTTTGAAGAGGTTTTGAATCTTTTTCCATGGTTGACAGGTTCATAGTTTACTGAAACTCTTTTTAAAATTGAATAAATGTTTATCTTTATTACTCCTTGTAGTAGAGATCCCGTGACAATTTTCATATAAAAAAAATGGAAATGCTGGTGTCACTTTAGCTGGATAAAGTAAATGGGGAGGGAATAAATAATGTACATTGGGGCCTTTAAAAGTAAGAATGGGTATTTTAGTATGTTTGACTAAGATTTATGGTGAGAAATAATCAATTAGTTTTTACTGTGAAGGTAAAGCAATAAATACTTCTACATTCATGATATCACCATGATTTTGAGGAATATGATTGATTTTAAACATTGGAAAACAATGCTAAGTATTTTATTGAAAGAGAAGCGGAGGCTGTGATCATAGAAGTGACTTGTAATTAATATCGTAGCTACATGAAATCTCACATGTCATTATTTGAATTGACTGCATGAATTATTGTTAAAACTCTGGCTTGATTTAGATAGCATTGTTTTTTCTTTTTAGAAAGTCTGGATAGCATTGTTTGATTGACCTTAGCTGTTTTTATATATTTACTATTATTTGCAGATATATGTATCAAAAAATATATTATTAACAGATATGAAACAGTATTGGGGTTTGTTCTACCATTCATACTGAGATTATTTTCATCAGTGATAGGTCCCTTAACAGTCTTGGGTGGCGAGTATTTTGAGGTCTATATCCAGGTAACAGATAATTACTTGCTTGATTTGCAAATGATACTAAATAATTGATTTGAACTGAGTTGTGCATTGATGTATATGGAATATATTTAAGGTTATCAAACTCGAGAGTTTATGCAGACTCGTGAGAGTTTTATGAATTCGACTCGTATACTCGTAAGAGTTTACTTCATATAAAAATAATATCAAAATATCTATAAATAACATACTAATTAAACATTTCGACAATATAATAAAGCAAAGCGGTATCATAAAGTTCAGAATATTTAAATAACCAAGTCTAGTAATAATACATTACTAGTAGATAATAACTTGTAGAAGTTATAGTAGTGGTAGATTATTCTCATCGAGGGTTTGATGTTGTTAAGTTTGGTATTATTAAAGTTAAGAATTTTCTATTTGAGAATAGCACGCTAAATGAATATATGTTGAATGTTAAACACATAGAAAACAATAAAAAATGACTTACATTTTGGTTTAATTTTTTTAACTTGCTAACTCGTTGACTCGGTGGTAAACTCGAGAGTCCACAGAGTTTACTGAGAGTTTATAGAATTTACTCAGAGTCTACTAAAAAAGGAGTTTACTCAAGAGTCAACTCGCAAAATACAAGTGGCCTCGTAAACTCGTAAGAGTTAGCGAATTAATTCGAGATTTTGATAACCCTGAATATATTACTATGTCCTAAAATTAAGGGGAATATAGAGCTGAAAGACTTTGATATCCAAAGAGAAGCTGGTGGTACTAGCAAGTCAATTGAGAAGACATTTAATGCTTCTGTCACCCAACATACTTTGAAGATTCACTTCTACTGTGCTGGGAAAGGAACCACTGGCATACCCACAAGAGGAGTTTATGGACCTCTAGTATCTGCTATTTCAGTAAACCCTAGTATGTCACATATGCATCTTAGTGTTAGTGCTTTATCTGACTTGATAAGACTGCAGTTGATACCATAATCCATTATGAGTTTAAAAATTCTAGGAAAAGAGAAAGATTACCATTTATGTCTACCTCTACAAGACCTCCACTAGAGTTCTGTTATCAATAAAATTCATAATTCTTTCCTTTTTATCTGATCCAGTTTTATCAAGTATGTTCCTCATTTATGCAAAAGCTAAAAGTAAATATTTTTCCATTGCTCAGATTTTAAACCTCCATCAGGGGATGGCAAAAGAACTTATGTCATACTAGCCATCAGCATAGTAGCTGGTGTTTTAGTGGTTTTTCTTCTGGTGCTGGTTCTCAGGAGGAGGATGGGATGCTTAGGAGGCAAAGATTCAGTTTATAAAGGTATGGAATATGCCACTAAGTTCTTCCAATACTTTTAGTTAGAACAAATATTTCCATTTGTTTCCAACACAACATCTTTTCTGTATCCTGCAGTATTTGCCTGAGCTTCTTCAACAATTTGTTTGAATAAATATTTCTACAAACTTTATTCAAATGTCATAAAACTGAAGTGCAACAATTTACTTCTATATAAGATTTGTAATTGATGATGTTTTTCCATTTCACCAAAGTCAAGGCTTTAAGAAAACATACGAGAGTATACTTACTTGCCCTATATATTTATATGCTAGATAGAAATGAAATGAACTATGAGACAGATATTGTAGAGAAAGTTATAAACTTTCTTGTCGAATCCAAATTTCCAATATTTTGTTTTCATTTTCAGAGCTCAGGGGCATAGATCTGCAGATGGGATTATTTACACTAAGACAAATCAAAGCAGCAACCAAAAACTTTGATGCAGTGAATAAAATTGGCGAAGGTTGCTTTGGTTTTGTATAAAAGGTATTTTGATCTTCCATTCTTGGTTACCTATTCCATCTTATGGTTAATTTATTTTTTACTTGATTTGAAATAGAAGACAAACTTGATGGTCTCTATATCTCCATTCAATTCTTATTTACCACCTACAATTTAATCATAATTTCTGTAATGTATTTTGTACTCAATAGCTAGCATATATGACCTTCATGGGTTAATCAAAGAGAAAAATTATCCACGTACATGATGGTTAAAGTGTAATGGAGATTTGTTAGACCAATCAGCACTTTAGTAGTTTGATATGTGTACCTGCGTAATTCTAATGCAAGAAAAAAAAACACCTTGTTCATGATGCAGAGCCTACTATCAGATGGTACAATGATAGCAGTAAAGTAGTTTTGTTCAAAATCTAAACCATGTAATTTCCATTTATTAGGCAGAAAATATTGATGGAAACAAGCTCGTCGTTTCAGAAGCACTGTCTGGTGGAGAAATGCCAAGCTTACGTATGTTCTTGATCTAAACCTCAGTCTTATTAATTGAACTTATAAGGAAAAAAATGCAGTCTCTAGAATAAATCTGAAACCTTTTCTCCATCCTTTTTATACTATTTCTTGCATTATCAACTGGATGTTCATAAATGGAATATGTGCCAATATCCTTGGAATCATCTAGAGTAAATTTTTAGATATTTTTTGGTGCTATAATGAATTTATGCTTTGAAATTTTCTTTCTTCCTTATAATTTCTTTGTTGTTCTGCTCTCCCTATATTGTTAGGAGTTAGAACAACTCTATCTTTGGTTTGTTAATTAAATATTACCCAATAAGAGAAATAACTAGGTTCCTAAACTATATTTTGTTTTGTTGAATAGGTGGGAGGCACATCAAATTCCAAAAGTGGAGGTAGAAAAACTTGATAGAAGTAAAATTAACAAGGAACAAAGTGCTTACATGCCTCAGATTTCTGATATTGCCTAGTGTCCAGAGCATCTTTTGCCACTGAAACAGAGGGAGGATGTACTTCTTCCTAAGTTTTCTGCACTAAGAACGATATGTTCTTTAAGAATCTATTTTTATTTGGAATGGCCAAAAATACTCTCTTCATCCAAGAGTTTAGGAATTGTGCAATTACTGCACTACTTTATGCACACTACTTGTTCACCTACACTTAATATTAAAATTATTATTATTAATTTTTTTTTGCAAAAACCAATATCGGTTGGTCTAAAACTGATGTGATAAACACATTCAAAATCGGTTTTGCCAAAAATCGACGTTGTATATGACTTTCAACTTTGGTTTTTTTAGAACTAATGTAGAAAACATTTTAGAATACACAATTTTGGTCACATTTCTACATTGGTTTAAGTCAGAACTAATGTAAATACTATTTTTCAACATTGGCTTTTTAAAACCGATGCTGAAAATGCCTACTTTCAACGATGACTGTTTCGGCATCGGTTCTAGAATCGATGTTGATACTCCTTCAGAACCAATGTTAAAACCCTTTTATGTAGTAGTGAAAGCTTACCCTTGACATGGATGAATTGCGAAGGAAGGTCACAAAGTACATGCAGACAAAGGACCGCTACAACAAGAACCAAGAATCATGCGACCCTCGACATGCCCATTATACTTCGTCAACCACCAACAAAGGGAAAATATGCTGAAGGACGCATTCAACATCGAGCTGCTCCTTCCTCCAAGAAGGATGTCGACCATTAATCGTTAATGTTGATACTGTTAGAGATAGGGAGAGCAACATGAAGACTTAGCCTTTAAGCTTCAAGAAGATCTTGAAGAAGTTTTGTCTTTTACATGCCCGACTCACTTGAGTGGCATTTGTATTGATTATTGTAATGTGTGTTGCATCTTAGTTTCAATAATTTCATATGTGCATCATGCATCATCATGTAGGATTAAGAAGGAAAGTTTCTAAAGTTAGAAAATTTCTTTAGTAGTTCAAACTCTTTGTTTTAATCAATTACAGGTTGATCATAATCGATTACAGGTTCATAGTAATCGATTACACAATTCTTTTTGAGACAATGATTGATTCTTTCAGGAGTCTTTACTTAAATAGATTACTAGGTGATATAATCGATAACTTATTTCTTAAAAAGTGTTTCAAAAGTGATCAAGAACACTTTAATCAATTACATGGTTCTTGAAAGTTTTCTAGTTTCTGGGAAGAACACTTTAATTGATTGAAATAGTAATATAATCGATTACTTCTTCAAAATAATCAATTACATTGTATACTTAATCAATTACAGGAAGTTATAATTGTTTTCTCTATAAATAACCACCTTGTGTTCTTACTTTTAGCAAGTTTTTAACAACTTCTGAATGAGCTAGAATTACGAGCTGACATTAATAAAAGAAAGAAGAGAAGAAAAAGTGTTTAGAAACAATGTGACTCAATACTTCTAATTTTTTATTATGAAGATCAATTTTTGAAAAGTGAGTCGTGATTCTCTTTTGAGTTAAAGAAGACACTCATTCATTCAACCAAGGTTCTTGCAAAGAATTGATCAGGTTGTGTCTACCTTTGACTCTACTTTTTTGTGTGTTTTACACATTACTGTTTGTGCATGCATTTCTAAAGGCTTGCTAAAATAGGTTTTTCAAGTTTGGGCTAAGGGTATGTTTCTCTTATGCTCTTATTCACAAAGAACCCTAGGGTTGGGTACCTTAGTCTCTTTTTCTGGGGTAGGAACTGAGATTGGTTGTGATTGCTTGTAAGATAGAATTCTATATGCATAGTGAAAATCTAATTCGGGTTTAAATTAGATAACTCTATTAGTTTCTCTAGAGATAGAGAGTGGACCAGTATAAAAATTGGTGTACTTATTCTCTTGATCTTATATTTCATTCTCATTCTAGTCTTGATCAAGTTACTAAAGGTTAAAGAACATATCTTTTAGGAAGAAAGAACTTTAACAAAGATTTTTGTGTAAAGGGTAATGGATGAAGTATTGGTTTACCAAAGTTTGTGATACGATCCGCACAAAAGAAGTTTCTTTTAACTCATGTTTTAGAAGTCTATTTTGTTTTAGAAGCCAATTCACCCTCTTGGTTTGTGAGTTCCATCATCTTTTTCAGATACTTTAATAACTTCGAACACACTACTGATAAGTGAATGACTCTACGTGATGAAATATAAAAACTCGTACTAGCCAAATACTTAATACAATTCATCAAACAACCTAGCTTTTCCAAAAATCAGATGTCGAGTAAAAGAGAAAAATTCCCAAATTTTGTGTGAAGAATTGCCACCACACTGTCAAGATAATTAAAAAAAGAAAGAAAAAAGACTCGTTGGACAATGAATCTAGCAAATCAAAGGAGAAATCCCTGGATCATATTTATGACTATACAACAACCATTTTTGGAAAATTTGTATACAAAATGGAATAATTACCTTTATAATAGTTATAGTTAAAAAGTGAGGGTTATCACATACCTTCTATAATTATTATTGCATTTTATTACACCCGAGTTTGGAAGATTTATTATGTGTGCTTCACATGAATATAAAAAATTCATCTCTATGTCACATGAATTAAATGAGTAGAAGTCATTATTTTTCTTTTCTATTGCATATTATATATATATATATATATATATATATATATATATATATATATATATATATATATATATATATATATATATATATGATACCAGAGGTCAACGGAGTAGGATCAAACGGACAGATAGGAAGTAAGAATGCAGTATGATTGATGAAATGAAAATAATATAAACTTTGAAAACAGATATCAAGGTCACACCGGAGACCGGCTTACAAAACCCAGGTTTTCATAAACAAAGAAACCGAAGCGGCGGCAGAGCCGCACAGGATCGGTGAAGGGAGAAGAGAGAAAGATGAAAAATAGAAATTTATTGAATCTAGAAAGAAGCGCTTACAAAAATCTTGTTTCAGAGCACCTCTCTTCCGAAACCTGAAAAAATGGCTAAATGAAAGGGTCCCTCACAACATGCTTGAGGACTCCTTATATAGCCAAAAATCTAAGACCGGTAGTTGCCGGTAGTTTTGACCGGGACTATTTGACTGTTTGTTACAAGACAAGTAGTTTTGACCGGGATTTTAATGACTACAGGACAGGTAGTATTGTCCAGCATTAATTACAAACAGACGGTTTTGTGACCGAAATTAAATTTAATCTAAACAGATACCAAAACAATCATCTTCGTTTTGGTAAAAGGGATCTTCTTCTTCTTCTTCAACAGAACTTGTTTCTTCCTTCTTTGAGGATGAAGCTTCTTCTTCCTGTTGTAACATTTGTAGAACTTCCTTCAGATTTTTAGCTAAGACCTCCTTTGATGTCGATCCTGCTAAAAATGCTGCCAGATGAGACTTTTGGTTCAAGAACATAGAAGTCTCTAGATCAGCCGCTTTGAGGAATTCTGGATGGGATTTGAACCATAGTTTTACTTGTTCTGGATCCGCTTTGGATGAGTCAAATTGTGTCCACCATTTTACAAATGCGTGTCTTTGTAGTGATGGATATTGATTTGTCTTTTCAGTCTTGCTGTAGCGATATTGCCATGAGAATATCCATGACAGTGCAAAGCTTGAAAAGTATTTAAGATCTGCTGGAATTCGTGATTCCTGCGAATTGTATTGTTTCTTAAATTGGGAAAATCCTTGTTGGACCGTTTCTGGGAATATCTCTGGGATTGGTCCAAAGAAGTCCCACCATTGCAAAAACCAATTGGGAAAATTGTAAATTGTGTTGGTCTTGAAATATATCAGCCATGAATGCTTGAAGCGGGTATTTTGGTGCCAAAACACCTTAGTCCAAGCATCAACGTAATCCCAATAGGTATAACCTACCGGATCAAATGGAACTGAAAATCTCTTTCCTTTGTTCAAGTCTGAACCAAAGTGTCTTGGTTGAAGAACTTTTAGTATTTGGATGGTTGAGTGGGTGTTTAAGGTTTGGTCTTTTGGATCTTTGAAATGTTTGATAGATACTGAGTTTGAATCTACCAAAATCAATTCATAAAAAGTTCTTGTCTTCAGGATGGTGGTTGGTTTGTAGTGAAATCCTGGTGGGAAAGCCTTGGCCGTCGCCTTGAAGGGATTTTTGTCCCAAAATTCAGGTTCCATCTGCAAAACAGTTAACAATTTATTTTTATAAATATAATTGTTAGTTTGTTTGGTAGGTGGTGTTTGAGCTTTGGCTAAAGGTAGTTTTCCTTTAGTATTGGTGGCTGTTTTGGTCATTGACGCATTTTGGATCATTGTTTGTAAATTTGATTCAGATTCATCATCAGATTCTGAGGCAATGTCTGCCCAAGATTTTTTGATTATTTTTGGAAATTTGGTCAGACCCATGTCTTGAAGGGCCTGAAGGGTTTCAATTGGCCAAGCATAGTCGGCCGATGTTTGTTTGGCGGTTGCCGGTTTGGGAGATTCCTGAGTGGATGGCTCAGGTTTGATTGAGGCAATCTGGGTTGATGACCCTTCTAAATTGGTTTTCTGGGTAGATGACCCAGCCTGGGTTGGTGACCCAGAAGAGGTAGATGATTTCTTGATGGTTGGCTCTGGAAGAGCCAGCCTGGCTCCTTTGCCTGTACTCCTTCCTCCCCGTAGGGAGATTCCCGATGCCTTAGGAGGCATTACCACTTTTCTGTAAGAATTCACGGGTAAGGTAGTCAGGTAGTGAATTTGAGGTGCCCTTGATGTATTCTATGTCAAAATCAAAGACACTTAAAATTGCTTGCCATCGTGCAAAAATTTGTTTTGAGGCAAGGTTTTTAACATCTTTTTGTAAAATATCTTTGGCTGATTTACAATCAACCCTGATTAAAAATTTTTGGTTTAATAAATCCGATTGAAATTTGGAAATGCACAAAACAATTGCTAAAACTTCTTTTTTAACAGTTGAATATTTTAATTGTGCAGGATTCCAATGTTTTGATGTATATGCAATGACATGATCTTGGCCATGGACTCTTTGTTTGAGGATGCCACCATAACCTATGTCTGAAGCATCAGTTTCGACAATTTTAAATGCCTGTGGAATAGGAAGATACAGACATTTAATGGATTGGACTTTGACTTTGATATCTTTAACCGTTTGTGTATGGAGGTCAGACCAAGGAGGCGGATTTTTCTTCAGCCTATCATGTAATGGCTTGACAATATTATTTAAATAGGGGACAAATTCTCCTACGTAATTTAGACAACCTAGAAATCTTTGTAACTGGGTTTTGTCTAAGATTTGGTTGGGGAATTTGCTGGCAAACTCTATTGACCTTTCGATTGGAATGATTGTACCTTGATATATATTGTGACCAAGGAATCGAATTCGAGTTTGGAAAAGATTGATTTTTGATTTGGAGACTGCCAAACCATTTTGTTTGATGATATGTATGAAGGTTTGGAGATGTTTAAAATGTTGGTCAATGTTTTGGGAAAAGATTAAAACATCATCTATGTAGACAATGACAAATTTTGAATAGGGATTAAAAATATCGTTCATAATTTTTTGAAATTCTGAAGGGGCATTCTTCAGTCCGAATGGCATCACGTTCCATTCATATTGCCCGAAAGGTACGGTAAACGCTGTTTTGTACCTATCTGATTCTTGGATTTGGATTTGCCAAAATCCAGATTTCATATCAAATTTTGAAAATATCTTTGCAGAATTTAATCTGTTAAGCAAATCTTTTTTGTTTGGAATAGGATACCTAATCCATTGTAATGCTTGATTTAATGGTTTGTAATTTATGACTAAGCGGGGTGTTCCACGCTCAATCTCAGATTGTTTGTTAACATAAAAAGCCGCACAAGACCATGGGCTTTTGCTTTTCCGGATTAGGCCTTTATCAAGCAAATCCTTGATTTCCTTTTGGCAGTATTGAAGAAGTTCTTCATTCATTTGGATTGGTCTGGCTTTTGTGGGAATTTGTTTTTCCCTAAAGTCTTTCTCATAAGGGAGATCGACAATATGTTTCTTTCTGTCCCAAAATGCATGTGGCAATTCAGAACAAACGGTCGATTCAATATGATTTAATAAAGATTGAATTCTTTCTTTTACTTGGGGTTTTCCCAGTTGTATCTGAATATTATTAAAAGATACTTCTTCTTTTAAGAAGTTAATTTGATTAATCTTATTTTCTATAAGATTTATATTTCTGGAAATTGGTTTAGTAGAAAAATTAAATATAATTTTTCTTCCTAAATAATTTGTGGTTATTCCTTCATTAGATATTTGGATGGGAAACAGGGCTCTAATGAAGGGCGTTCCTAAGATTACTTCATTCTTAAGGTTTTTTACCAGAAGAAAGTTTGTGTTAATCTTAAGACCTTGGTTTTCAATGATTGCATTTGATAGCTTAAAATTAATTTTTAATTTTGAGCCGTTTGCCGTACTTAATTTTTCTGAGGTTTTCTCAAAGAATTTTGTAGGAATTAATCCTTCTAAAATGCAGTTTGAATCAGCCCCTGTATCAAATAGGGCCATTGTTTCTAAAACGAAATCATTAATAATTATTTTTATGTTTATGTAAAATTTTTGGATTTTAATCTTGTTGATTAATCCCATAAACATATTATCTTCTAAATTTTCTGGTTGGTTTTCCTCACTGTTGTTGGTACTTTCAGAATCACTATCTTCCTCAAGTTGAGAAAGAATGATCTGATGAATTTCTTGTTGTTGACGAAGTTCTTTTACTTCTCTTTTTAGATTGTTTATCTCTGTTTGGAGATCTTGGATTGTCGTTGGTTTGGTTGAAGAATTTTCTAATCTCTTGAGTATGTTACTTACATCAAATTTGTTGTTCGTGATAAAATCCTTTTGTCTAGGTTTTACCTCTAATGTTTTCTTGAGTTTTTCCAGAAAAACCTTCTTTTCCTGGGGGTCAGGTATGGAATTGATTGCTTCAAACAAGAGATCTTGTTCTCTTGTTAGAGTATTGATTTGCCCATCATCATCATCTGTTGATGATAGTTGGTCATCTTGTTGGATTAAGTTTAGGTTTTCATCGGAAAGCACGGAGGATGAAGTTTCTGTTTCTTCCTCCGAGGTTTCTATGAGCAAATTGTTTATTTGCTCTTCAATTGCGGGTTCCAGGTTAAGATTTCTTAACTTCTTTTTTAGCCTACAGTATTTGCTGATGTGGCCTTGTTTTCCACAATTGTAGCACGTTATTTTTGATTTTGTTTTTTGTTTAGGATTTTCCATTCCTCTACTGGTTGATGGTTTGTGTGAGTATCTCCTCTTTGGAAATCTCTTTGTATTGACCGGTTTATTCTCATGGGTTTCTTTTTTAGAGGATTGTTTTTTCTTTTGTTTTGGACAGGCCGGTAGACCAAATTGTTCGCAGAAAGAACCTAAATCTCTCTTTGTTTGAGCCTTTTCTTTGGCTAATTGCCTCTGAATTTTGTCATCCTGACAAATTTTTAAGGCTACCTTTTGGACGTAAGAAATTAATTGACCATAGCTTAAACTTTCATATGGAATATCTCCATTGGCAGATTGACTACGGATTTTATCTCTAACCTTGTCTCCTAATGATCTGGGAAGACCAGCTAGAAATTTTTCTTTCCAAAAAGGTTGTTGACTATCTTCTCTTGTGTAAACCCTAGTTAGGAAAGTATCTCTATACCACCTAAAATCCGCTAAGGTTCTACACTTAAGATTTGACAATAATTCTGCAGACCTATCTTTCCATAAGGATGGGTCTCCAATGAAATGTTGGGCTATTGTAAAAATTAATGTATTAACAGCGTCAGGAATCTCTTTATCATCGTCATTAGTAATGACTTTTCCATTGAGATCCGTCTTAACTGCGCTGTAAATTTTTGATTTCTCTTCGTTAGTGAGATAATTATCCCACCATCCTTTCAGTTGTCCAGAAAATCCTGCCACTAAGATATCTATAATGGTCTCTTCTGAACATTCATGGGAGGTTTGGTAAGCCGTAGCTACCATGGTCATATGTTGGAGTGTATTCATGATATTATACTCCGTTTGTGCATCTATGTTCCATTCATAGATGTTGTTTGCACTAAAACTCTTAAAATTGTTTTCACCTCTTTCCTCTAATAGAAGGTCAGGGGCAGTTGGACGTTGATAATATAATTTGGAGGGTGTTTTCCAGTGTTTGGAATTAATTGGATTTATATTCTTCTCTGACACTGATCCTATCTCAGTTGTGTTATCTGAGTTTTGGTCACTATCTTCATTAATAACATTGATTAATTTGGAGGTACTTCTTGTTACCATTTTGGAAGTATTTTCCGAGGCTTGGGGGGTATCTGGAATGACTTTAAGTAAACTACCAATCTTGTTTAGTAATTCACTATGGTTGTCACCTACGCCTTCAATTAAGGATTTAGTTTTTCTAAGTTCCCTAATTTTTCTTTTAGCCTTCTCACTAACTTTGAAAGGTTTGAATAAAGGTTTTTCAATGGGGATTCTTGGCGAAGTTTCCTCTATTGATTTTTGTTTAGGGACTACCTTAGTTTTTATGGTTTCTCCTAAAGCTTGTAAGTATTTGTTGGTATAATTTGCCTGTTCCATTAGGCTCTTAATGTCTTTAGAGGTTATTTCCTCGTTGACATCTTTTGTCTTGAATGGAATTGCCATGACAGGTTTATTGTTACTGTCTTTGATGTTTGGCAGTTGATATTGTGTTGCGGGAGGTAATTCCGATTGGATTAACTCACCATCCTTCACTTGCCAATTTGTTATGACATTTGTTGTTGGATCACCTATGATGTCTTGTTTCCAAGGGTAATCTATATCCTTTCTGATGGCATAAGCATGAAACCAATCAAAGAAAAGGACATTAATTTTGACTCTTTCGACAAATTCGTAGAACTTGTCTTGGATTTGTTTTCTGTTTGTACCCTTGTAATGTTGGAAAAACCATCTCCTTTGAGGTTCATTCTCCGGAGAATAAAAATCTTTCCTAAGGGTTTCCTTATCAATGCTAAAGTTGTCAGATAACATCATAAGGTTCCATAGAAGAGTATGTTGGGGATTGGATCGACTTTTGGTCGTCCTCCTGTTCTTGGTTGTAAGTTGTTCTAGGTATGCTAGAAGTAGTGTCTAATCCTTGGAGGTTTACAGTAGGGAACTGGTTATGTGACTCAGATCTGGTTAGTCCTACTGGAATTGAACGGGTTCTAACTGAAAAAGATCTTCTGGCTGAATCATATTCAGACCTAGAGGCTTCTATTCTTGATGAAAAAGAATTTCTCCTATTGAAGGTTATCTCTACCTTTCCGGAGTTATCTTGCTTAATATGCTCTATGGTTGGAGCGGGTCGGGGAATAGACGGTGTGGCCTTATCCATAACCCATCTTTCGGGAAGAGTTACTTCATCCCATTTTATTTTTCTTGGGAGAGACACGTTAGCCTTTGTCATATCAGTGATAAACAAGGTTGTTTCTCCTTTTTGAGGTTTTAACAGGACTCTAGATGCACAAGTATTCATGACCTTGTACTGGATCCTATAAATTAAGGCTGCTGGGATTGATCCTTCTTTCATGTCAAGGCCATGAAAGTGGATGTTTAAGAACAGGGAGTCAAGAATGTTTCTGTCCATCAGACTCACTGTTTTGTTTGGATAACAATTAAAATATATTGGACCTTGTCCTAGGCTGGTTTCGACTGTTCCAATTAGGGAGTCTTCAAATTGATTATGCCTAATATCTCTTAGACACATTAAAACTGCTGCATCTATGCCCATATCAATTAAGGGCTTGATGGCTACTTGTACACAACCGATGTGTAAATATTTATACTTACGGCTATGTTCATAAATTGAATTTTTTGAAAGTAGATGAAATTCTTCCCCTATATCTTGTCCTAGAGGAATATTGTTTTCTACTGTTTTGATTATGTAATCAAAGTTGTGTTTGTCTTTAATTGTCTCAGGAACGTATAGTTGATCCTGAGGGATTTCTAGAATGTTCCAGTCATCCATGTTTTGATTAATATCTTCGAATCGGACTTCCTCATCGAAGAGATTGTGTTTTGGGGCGACCTCTTGGGTCTGGTTATCTTGATCATTTAAGAGATTGGTGTTTCTTGAAGAAGATGAAGTGGAGGAATTCGAGCGAAAAGAAATACGGGAAAAGGATCGCAATAATCTAGACATGATTAAAACATTCTCTAATATCTTTGCCTTCATTTGGTTCCATAGGAATCTTTCCATAAGGCTATATGTTACAGAACTTCTTGGATCTGAATAAATGAAAAGAAGATTTTTTTTTTTTTTTTTTTTTTGAATTACAGACAATATAGTTTGAACATTACTCCTATAGCCACCAGTATATTATGTCTCAATATTTTATTTGAACAATACACCTTAGCCTTACTGCCCTTTCTCATCCACGGGACTTACTGCTACAGTATCATTCAACTAAAATATCAGACTGCTGTGCTTCCAGAAAATACTGTTCAAACACATACTGTTTAAATCAAAATTACTGTACATGCTTCAGATCCATAAGTTCAGTTAACATATGCCCTTACGGACACTATCCCTACTTCCCCATCAGGCTCTGATACCAGAGGTCATACTATATATATATATATATATATATATATATCATACTAAACAAACGACTAGACACCCCATTGTTAGTTCCTCATTTTTTGGCTAATTATAAATTCGTTTACCTTCAAAAGCATTATGCTGAGCTTCATTTTCATTCCATTTCACTCTTTCTACCATTTTTTTTTTCAAAATCCACAATTTATGCTATCTACCTACACTACCTCTACAACTCCGGCCTACCTAAGTACACTACCCAAACCTATCAGGTCACGTCGCCGAGCTAGGAAGCTTCTTGACCGGTTGATGTTCAACAACCTCACCTCATTTCTCTGTTTCCATCTTGCGAATTCTACTTCTCCTCTAGGAAATTGCAGCTACGCAAGTTCAACAAGCTCATCGTCGGACATTGCGTCTTATTCTTCTCCTATAACAAATTTTTGGAGAGATTTGTGTGGTTGAGTAATGGGTTTTGGTGTATCGTTTCATGCATCACTTCATAGTACATTATGTATTATTTGAAAAGTATTTTCTTGTCTATCGTCTCATGGTTTATTTTAAAGTTAGATTAATGGCATTTGTCAAGCATTTCTCAACCATTTTTGTCATGCTCTGCTTCAAGCATAAACTATTATTAAAACTTTGAAACATTTAGCTGAAACACAAAAGGAGAAGAAAAATGAAAATAACAAGGCATACAAAACATTAATGGCAGCTGGTGTTATTGTGTTAAAAACCTTATTTTTGTACTTTAATGAGTGTTAACAACCTTCTTTCTATATTATATTGTGTTTCTTTTAAGTATGAGAAAATTAACTTTTTGTGAACATGTTACTTTGCAGTTGTGGATCAAACATTAATGGTGGCTGGTAAGGATTTAATGATCTAATACCAGTCTAGTGGATCCCTTTTGCTAATAATAGAAATCATTCTAAAATTTTCATATAACTGCCTTTTGGATTTTTTAGCACTGTTTCATAGATTGAATTCCATAGCTGAAATAAATGATGACAAGGAAACTTAGAAGATTGTTGTTTGACTGTGGACTATACCAAGATCACCTAGGTTTACCATGGAGCTAATTTTAATTGACAAGGAGGTCAGGTTAACTGATTTTTTTCCGTATCTTGTATCCATTGGTTGTTGTTAGTTATATATAACAAGTACTTTTGTAAACTATGACTTCAAATGTTGATTGTCTAGTGTGATAAAATTCTAGCTCAAATGAAGAATGTTGATGTTCAAATGAGGAACGTAAATTTTCAAGTTGGTCAAACTTATGATATTTAAAATTTTAAAGTAGAGAACAATAGTGGCTAGTATAAGGCTACACACCATGCTTTTAAAATTAACTTTGTGAAAGCAACTAAAATTATGCCACACGAAATACCTGAAATACCTGAGACAATGTACAATTTCACAATGTTTGATGTCATTGTAAATGGCTCTACCACACCTGATTATTTAATAGGTACAATTTTTGAATATTTGAGAAATGATATTTTTAACATGTTAATGTCGTTATACTTTTTTAATTAAGGTTTTTCCTTGAAGATGTTATTGGTGAGGTTGTTGAAATTGGTCAATGGAATTTGCATGGGTAGCCCAAGAAAGTGGTTTTCACAATGAAAGATGAATGATATTCATTGGTTTATTACAAGAATGAGAAAGTGGTTTTTTAATGTTACTTGCATTTATAGTTCATAGTAACATTCATTAGTTTATTAATTATTCATTCCTAATATGACACGGTGGTAGTGTCATCAGTTGTACTTTGTGGGAGGCACTTGCTATGGAGCTTAAGGATTGTTTGGATAAGCATGCTACTGGGCCCATGGTGTTGTTGCTGAGTATGACTAAAATCAAAGAAACTAGAGGTTATTCATTTTTAAGCTTCAGTTTAAATGTATGATTCTATGTAGCCAATGATTAATGTAATGCTTGTTTTGTTTGATATAGGCACTTATCCTATAGCAATACAAAATTCAATGTATGGTTCCTAGATATTTGTGAATAGAGACATGAAGGAAATTGTGTAATGCAAGGATCGGTTGGCTACTTAATACTGATGAAATCTCTATTATAATGTAGTTATCAGTACTTAACGTTTAGTTATCATTACACCTGTTTGCTTATTTCAGAATGGATCTAATTCAGTTAACGATGATTCCCTGTACCCAAAAAGGAAGTCAGATTTTTGGTTCTTCACTGTATTATGTTGCAGATCACTTTCTTTACTGAATTAATATTGATACATTATTTGGCTTTCAATTTTATAATGTGATTTAATGTCCTGAATTTGCTGTAGCAGTGTCTGTGTGAGTGTAATGAAGTTGTAGGTAGCTAATGGTTGGATTTATGATGCCTTCCCAAATGTAAGAAAAAGGTAGGTGGACAGGCTTTGCCTTTATTTGTGTTGGTTGTGGTAATGAAAGTGCAAGTACAATACCAAAGTAAGTTGAACTTGTATGATGCCTAAATAACAACTTTGATGGAATCAATTTTATTATTTTTGTGTATAGCTCTTAGTTCATCAAGCTGTGCCATAGGTTAGTGTAGCTCAACCTCAAGAATCTTCCATTTTGACACTCTGAGATCGTGAATGTTATGCTCTGATAAATGAGATTGTGGCTGATATTAACCAGAGAATTATTGATGAGGTAAAGCATATTACATCTACCATCATGTGTGAATATTCCTTTTACACACATAATATCAACTATCATGTTAATGGTTTCATATTTTTAATTACATAGGAAGGAGTTTTTGATCCAAGAGATATACCGGAAGCTCTTGATTGTGTATTGGGAAATGATTGCCTTCAAATTCAAGGTAGTTCCTGGCAATAAATTCCATTAATTAACTTTGTTCTTGCTAAGCTTCTAAGCTTTGACCTTCAGGTAAGGTTTAATTAGTTGTTGTCTATTTAAGATTCAGTGCATTAGTTACTAGCTTGCTTGAATCTTATATTACTAAGGATGAAGTTGAACCATCTATGTCATTGGTGCTCGAGAATAATGATGTTATTGACAATATAAGTTATTTGGTGTTACTCATCGAATATAAATCAGAAATGTTGTATGACTAATTGAATACAAATCATATTTTGGTGCAGCAATGCTTTTCAACTAATGCCGAGTCTAATCCATATTTATTGGGATCCAATACACCAACTAAGTGCAATTTGGCCCTGACTATTACTCAATTGGATGACATACCATTTGAAGATTTATCATTAATACAACTATCCTTTATCAGGGTGACCAAACATATCAAGACTGATTGATGATGAAGAAGCACTATTAAGACTTTTTTTTGGTTGTCATGTCACAAACATTTATTTTTTGGGTATTTGGATCAATGTATCAAGTACTTTGGGTATTTTGAGTATCTTAAAACACGTGTGTTATGATAAAATGCTAAAAACACAAACAAAACATGTGTGGATTGTGTTAAAATCTTCATGCAATGTTTAATATTTTTGTATTAAGCACATGTGATGTTAATTCAAGTTGGATTTCAATTTGTGTTAAATATTGTGTTGTGATTAAATGTTATCACAATTTAAAGGTGAAGCTATTTAATATATCTAAAGCTGGAGTGTGTGCTATCACAATTTACATTTGTGTTAAATACCGTGTTGTGATAAACCAATTGAATATCATAGCTTAACGTTGTCATAAGTACCTTGAAAATAAACAAGTCTCGTGGATTGTAACATAATGTAGTTTAGCTTCCAATTGTAGGAATTTATAGTTTTTTGCTCATTAATCACAATATTACTTCAAAAGCTATTGTGTATCATCAGGTAATGAATAATTAAATGAACAATAATGTCAAACTAACTATCCTCTATCATTTGGTGCACAGTTAAATTATCAAGATAACAAGATAACGCAAGCAAAAGTAATATGTATCAAGTGATAACATAGGAGTATTGGTTCAACAAAATGAACCAATACTTTATTATATTTGGAAGTAATATCAGTGGGTAATGAATGACCTATGGTGATGGTGAAAATCTCATTGCTCAGATGGTGTGGATTATATTTGGCAGTAACAACTACTAATTCTCTAAGTACACATGCTCACTAGTAATATCAATGCTTACTAAAACCAGTTCCATTTGAAGCCTTTACTGATTGTATTGAAATTCTTGGATATTGCATAGGTATGGTGGTTGTATTATAGGCTTTAGTCTATATGTTATTGTCATACCCTAATTTCGTCCGGGGATTATTATTTGATGATATACAACCTTTGATTGGCCACTTCGAGATACTTGGCACCCTTTGTTGCACAATATGTGAAGTCCCGAGACGTGCCGAAAATCAAAAGGAAACAGGCTTACGCGATCCGTGAAAATTCCGTAATGTGACGGAAATCGAAAGGAGGTGTTTTTTCGCAATCCATGAGTTTTCGTAACTTCTTCAAAAGCTAAAAAAGAGTAAGTACATAATCCGTAAGGATTCGTAACCTTGCGGAAGGAAAATAAGTATCGTTACGAAATTCGTAAAGTTTCGTAATGTTACGGAAAAAGAATTACCAAAAAAGGTAAAGGGGGGTGCATTTAGTAAAAAGGGGGGTACAAATAGCAATCAGGCCCACTTCGCCCTTCCAGATTCTTCCTCCAGAAGGCTGTTGCTTCTGAAGGAAGCAACCTTGCTCACCTGGGCGAGCTGGGTGGCAAGCTCCTCCCCTATTTTGCTATAAATAGGGGGAGGAGTGAAGAAGAAAGGGGTTCAGCCTTCTTGGCACTTTTTATTCTCTCGAAATTGCTGAGGAAAATTATTTCTGTGAAGAAAATCCAAGCCGAGGCGCTTCCGTAATGTTTCCGTAACGTTTCCGTGAGTAATTACGCAAAGATTCTCGACCGTTCTTCAACATTCATCGTTCGTTCTTCGTTTTCTTCAGTCTTCAACGGGTAAGTACCTTAAACCGAGCTTTTCAATTCATTCTATGTACCCGTGGTGGTCCACATTTTGTTTCATGTATTTTTATTCTCATTTTCATTCGCTTTCTACACCCCCTTTTGACGTGCTTTAGTCATTTATTTAAGTCATTTCTCGCCTAATCTAAAACTAAAATAAATTTCCATCGATCATTTGAATTGTATCATCCGTTAATCTCGGTTAAAATGAATTCTGACCGTTCGGTCGTGCCGTAACCACGTTGGAAATAAAAAAGAGGTAAAATAATAATATAATAATAAAAAAATACCCTTTTAGTAAAATAAAGCAAAAAATCAATCGGACGTTTTCTCTTTGGGATTTCTCATTCTTAATTGAATTGACTAATAACTAAAGTGAAACTAAGGCTAAAATCAACTCGCCTAGTCAAGCTCGTCCACAAAAAATAGGGTTTTGAAAGTTTATCATTTCAGTTTCTTACCAAGTAAAATGAATCATTTTTAAGGTACAACGCCTTAAAATGATCACCCTTCAAGTAAGAAGAATCGCTTGATTCACCTCTAAAGAAAGAACTACGTAGGTCTGATTTCCTCTTTGATAGAGGGTACGTAGGAGCAAGAGCCCCCGCTTTTGTCGACCTCAAAAAATAAAAAGAACTAAAAGTTAAGATAACACAATTTCCACAATTCTAAAAATAGGCTGTTGTCCTTTGAGACAAACGTGAGAGGTGCTAATACCTTCCTCAAGCGTAAATACAACTCCCGAACTTAGAATTTTCATTTTCACCGGTTTCCTTCGGTTTTTCCAACGTTTTCCACAAATAAACGTTGGTGGCGACTCCGCGCATCTTTCCTCCTTTGGAAAGCGCACCCGTGAGCCTCGCCTTCGCTCGCCCGCAAAAGGGCACGTTGCGACAGTTGGCGACTCCACTGGGGACTATTTTTGTGAGTTAGGCCTATTTTAAGGAATTGTGGATTTGTGAAACTTCGTGTGTGCATTTGTTGAACTGTGTAAAATGTAAATAACTGTTGTCTATTTCGCATTCTTTACACTGCATTCTAAGCACCCACGGGTTTGAGTAAAAAAGGGGCCCTATACCCGGGTTCATGGGAATTTAAGGAGTGGAGGTGAATCTATCATCATGCTAGGTCTCTGACTTGCTTGATAATAGTGAAACCTCGTCTAGAGCTTTCTCTCTTTATATTGTGTTGTCGCTGGTATTCCATACCGCCACAATATTATTATCTTGAGTGATGATACCTCTAGAAAACAGCCGTGTGAGTTATGAATTGTTGGGGAGTAGTTATTAGAGACCCTTAGATATTGTCCTATAGGTTACCAAATAGGGGCAAAGAGCAAACACGCTCCGTGCCATTTGTTCTCATGCATCTTTTGATAAATAGCACTAGTTTATAGTTTTTGCAAGTGGTGTTTGGTTTCTTTAGAGTAATACATAACCCTTTTAAATGCTATGTCGAGGCGCCATCATGCCCAAACGTAGCATTAAAATTGGATCTCTACGGTCTCGTATGTGTGAATTACCCTTTTGTGTTGTTTTCTTTCTGTTTCATGCATACGCATTGCATCATTCATGTCAGAGTCTTGATCCACCCCTTTTTTAGGTAAATGATGGGGACAAATCAAAACAGCAAAAGGTTTTATCAAGTCAAGGTTAAAAGTTTAGATGTCACCAGCCTCAAGGAATTGGGACGATTGATGGGACCTCTCCAAAGGCAAGCCTTCCGCAAAGTGTACGGAAAGATTCTAGATTTGACCGCAGCGGAGGTATTTACGGAAGCTGTTTTATCCCTTGCCTAATACTACGACCAGCCATTGAGGTGTTTCACGTTTGGGGACTTCCAAATTGTACCGACTATTGAAGAGTTTGAGGAAGTATTAGGATGCCCTCTTGGGGGGAGAAAACTGTATCTTTTCTCCGGGTTTCTTCCCTCCTTGAGCAAGATTGCATCTATGGTCGGGGATTCGGCAAGAGAGTTGGATCGCATGAAGCAAACTCGCAACGGCGTAGTGGGCCTGCCACGGAAATACTTGGAAGGCAAGGCAAGGGATATGGTGAGCCAAGAGAAGTGGGGCCCATTTGTGGATATACTAGCTTTGTTGATTTTTGGGGTTGTCCTCTTTCCGAACGTGGACGGTTTGGTGGACTTAGCTGCCATTGACGCTTTTCTCGCGTATCACCATAGCAAGGAGAGTCCAGTGGTGGCTATCTTGGCAGATTTTTTTGATACCTTCGACCGGAGATGTGAGAAAAACAGTGCACGGATTGTCTGTTGTTTACCCGCTCTCTGTGTGTGGTTGGTTTCACACCTATTCCAACCAGACACAAGACACCGGTGTCCGCTTCAAAGCTATCTCTCATGTGCCGAAAAAGGAAGAGTCGATTGGGATCAACATTTGGCTGGAATAGGAGGCAGCGCAATCAATTGGTTTCCTCGTTGGAAGGAAGGCAAGGAAGGAGTTCTTTTCTCGTGTGGGGACTACCCTAATGTTCCATTGATAGGGACTAGGGGGTGTATTAATTATAATCCCGCACTCGCCATAAGACAGCTAGGGTACCCCATGAGGGGAGCGCCAACAGAAGGGAGTCTCTCACCTTTCCTTGTGAAAGATTTAGGCGCGCAAGGTCTCAAGGTTATACAAAGAATCCACAAGGCGTGGAGGAGTCTTTTGAGGAAAGACAAGGAGCTTAGGGGCATCCGTAATGGCGTCATCGGAGGTTATCATGGATGGCTAAGAATTCACACGCGAGGGTTAGATTGGCTCTCCAAGTTGAAAGTTATTGATGAGGAGAACTTCGAAGCTCCGGAGGAAGATGAAGAAGTCCGAGCTCTAAAATTAGAGCTAGGGAAGGCAAGACTCGCCAAGGAGAAGTTCAAATCAGCTGCTACACACATCCGGAAAGAGTGCACCGAGTTACAAGAGGAAAACGCGGCCACTGCAAGAGCCCTTGAACAAGAAACCAAAAGGGCCCGCAAGGAGGAATATGACCGAGAGAAATTCCGAGGAGCATTGTGGGGTAGCAACAATGAGCTCAAGCTCCGAAGAGAGGAAAGAGATCGGTCACAGGTGCATGGCATGATCTTAAAAGAAGAGTTAGCCGCTTGCGCAAGGTCCAAGAGGAGTTTGGCCCAACACTTGGAAACCATGGAGCAAAGCATGCTAGCTATCATAGGGCAATACAAGGAAGAGTTGAACCAGTCTGTGACCCATGAACAAAAGCTAGTGGAGGATTTTGCACAAGTGTACGCCGAAAAAGAAGCAAGAGGGAGGGTGATTGATGCATTGCATCAAGAAGCGACTATGTGGATGGATAGGTTCGCCTTGACCTTGAATGGAAGTCAAGACCTCCCGCGTCTATTAGCCAAAGCAAAAGCCATGGCCGAAGTGTGTACGGCCCCCGAGGAGATTCATGGGCTAATCAATTACTGTCAACACATGATAGATTTGATGACCCACATAATTAGAAACCGTTAGGTTCTCTTGTAACACCTTTGTATAATCTTGGCTAGACAAAAGCTTTGTTCTTTTTATAAAATGAGAAGTTCTGAACTCATCATGTTATCTAAAAAAACCTTGGGGTGGATCCAAGTGCTCCGATCATTCATTTGCATATTCATGTTTTGGTGGCATACTCACCATTGTTTATTTCTTTAGGAGTTTCATCATAACTAAGAAAACACCAAGGCACCCCTATAACACTCGATCCAGAAAAATGGATAATGAAGAGGGCGTGCAGGAACAGATGAAGGCCGATCTCGGAGGTCATGTTAAAACTCCAGAAAACTATAGAGGATAAAGCCACGGCAACCGCCTCCAGTACAGTTAGGGAAGCGGAGCCGGTGCTGCAGCCCGCCTTAAATCCGGGCCGGGATAGAAACAGGGCAGTGTTTGGTCGAAGGTATAGTCCGCAAGCTTACCCCTATGGCTTGCCTCCGGACTTCACTCCCCGTGCCGCCCCAGAAGACTTAAGCCAAGCCCCTACTTTCGAGGGGCAACTCCCACCTTATGACGACTATCCCGGGCAAGACGATGAGGAAGGAGATACCCATCTTGGCCCCCTGCTCCACCTCAAAGATCCGTCCCCCCATGAACTACCCCAACAGAACATAGTCCGCCATATCCCAGCTTCACCCACACCCGTAAAAGAATCTGTTCCCTTCGCGGAAGATAAGGGAAAGATTGAGGCGCTTGAAGAGACGTTAAGAGCAGTCGAGGGCCTTGGCAATTACCCATTCTCGGATTTGGCAGATTTATGTCTCGTGCCCAACATCATCATCCCTCCCAAGTTCAAAGTACCAAACTTTGATAAGTACAAAGGGACGACGTGTCCAAAAGGGCATCTCCGGATGTATTGCCGAAAGATGGGGGCGTATTCCACGGACGAAAAGTTGTTGGTCCATTTCTTTCAAGATAGCTTGGCCGGAGCAGCTGTAGCATGGTATACAAATCTGGAAGCTTCCCAGATCCGATCATGGAAGGACTTGGCAACTGCCTTCATTAGGCAGTACCAGTACAATACGGACATGGCTCCCGATCGGAACCAGCTTCAGAGTATGACTAAGCGAGAGCATGAGTCCATTAAGGAATATGCCCAAAGATGGAGAGATCTCGCAGCCCAAGTCGTACCGCCCATGACGGAGAGGGAGATGATCACAATTATGGTAGATACGTTACCCACGTTCTACTATGAAAAGTTGATAGGCTACATGCCAGTTAACTTTGCAGATCTCGTCTTCGCCGGAGAAAGGATTGAATCCGGACTACGAAAAGGCAAGTTCGAATATGCTGCCAATATGGCCCCCAACAACAACAGAAGAGCCCCAGTAATGGGCGCGAGGAAAAAGGAAGGAGACGCCCACGCGGTCACCACCGCCCCGACGTGGATGAAAGCACCCCAAAATATCCAAAGCTCATACCAGCCCAATCCCCCAAATTTTTTAATCCGACCCGGGAATTCCCTCCCGACTCAAGTACAAGGACCACCCGCAGTAGAAAGAGCGCCGGCCTAACACACAGCTCCAGCCGCTCCCCGGCCAGTTAATAATACAGCCCCCGGCGCGACCTATAAATATGCACAGCACCCGCCCCCGAAAGATAACTTCTATCCTATTCCCATGGCATACTCTGAGTTATGGCCTTCATTATTGGAGAATCATTTGGTGGTGGCCATACCCGGGAAGGTCCTCCAGCCACCCTACCCCAAGTGGTATGACCCGGGTGCCAAGTGTGCGTACCATAGTGGAGTTCCCGGACACAACATTGACTCCTGCCTCCGGTTCAAATATAAGGTACAACACCTAACCAGTGCCGGTTGGCTATCGTTCCAAGAGGAAGGCCCAAATGTTAAAACCAACCCGCTAGCTAGTCATGGAGGGGCTAGCGTGAACGCCGTCGAAGAGGATGGGCCATCGCGGGCAAAGAGATTAAGAGAGGTGGCTACTTCTAGACGCTTCATCTATCAATCACTGCAAGTGGCGTGCATGGTCTCCCATGGTGGAGACAAAAGGGATGAATGTTTGTTTCACCTCGGGGAGTCGCATGACATGGAAACCTGTCCCGCGGTGGAAGAATTGCTTCAGCGGCTCATGGATTACGGGCAGCTTGAAGTGTCCATAGGAGGGAGGGAAGAACCACAAATTTGCATGCAGTCGGAAGAGAAGAAGGTTCCTCTAACCCCCAAGGCCCTAGTGATATGTTTTACTAGGAAAGGGACCGGATCCACACCCATATACCCCCGGACGGCACCCAAGCCGACACCATTTGCATATCAAAGTAATAAGGCCGTTCCGTGGAAGTATACCCCTCCCGCGTCCAGCGAAAGAGTTGCAACCAAAGTTGACTCCCTGCCAGCTAAGGTAACCAACATCACCGGCCTCAGTGGCGTAACCCGCAGTGGTCGGGTGTTCGCTTCCCCTCACCTGGTGGAATTGCCCTCCAAAGGGAAAGCGCCCATGGTCCAAGAGCCCACAGACATAGCCACCCCCTCGGAAAAATTAGATCCTTCAGTGGTAAGAGGGGCTGAAAAGAAAGAGGGTCTTCAAGGAAAAACAGTGACTTTGGAAGAGGCCCATGAGTTCCTCCGCCTCATCCAACAAAGCGAGTTTAAGGTAGTCGAGCAACTGAATAAAGCCCCAACAAGGATCTCGTTGCTTGAACTGCTCATAAACTCCGAGCCTCATCGTACGCTGTTGATAAAAGTCCTCAATGATGGCCAAGTAGCCCACGATATCTCAGTGGAGGGTTTTGAAGGCATCGTTAATCATATAACCACCAACAATTATATCGCGTTTGCGGAAGAAGAGATTCCCATAGAGGGGAGAGGACACAACAAGGCTCTTCATGTGTCGGTAAAGTGTATGGACCATGTTGTCGCAAAGGTTCTTATCGACAATGGATCGAGTTTAAATGTAATGCCGAAGACCACTTTGGAAAAGCTTCCTTTTAGTGCGTCACGTTTAAAACCGAGCTCAATGGTGGTGCGAGCCTTTGATGGTACTTGGCGGGAAGTGATGGGGGAAATCGACATTCCCATTCAGATAGGCCCCCACACTTGCAATGTGGTGTTTCAAGTAATGGATATAAATCCCGCCTATAGCTGCCTCTTAGGAAGACCTTGGATTCATGCGCTGGGAGTGGTCCCTTCAACGCTTCACCAGAAATTGAAGTTCACAGTGGGTGGACTTTTGGTGATAGTATCGGGTGAAGAGGATATGTTGGTGAGCTGCCCCTCCTCCGCCCCATATGTAGAAGCGGCGGAAGAATCATTGGAAACGGCTTTCCAATCCTTCGAGGTGGTGAGCTGCGCCTCTGTGGAACCAAGTTCGTTGCTACCTTCTCTCTCCAACGCGGCCATAATGGTGGCACGTGTTATGCTCAGGAACGGATTTAAGCCCGGAATGGGTCTAGGCAAGGACGGCCTCGGAAATGCCGACGTAGTCGATGTTAAGGGAAATCCGTACAAGTATGGATTGGGGTATGAACCCGAGATGTCGGGGAGGAGGAATGTGCCTTCAAGGCTTCGGGCGGATAGGGTGTGGCCCGGCCGTATTAGCCAATGTTTCCCCAGTGCCGGAATGGTGTCCGAGGAGGAGGTGGCCGCAGTAGAAGAGGAGTTCCCTCAAGACCCACCAAGTTTTGTGCGACCATGCCACCCCGATTCCCAAGTGGGGAACTGGCGCGTGATAAGCCAGTCAGAAGTCTATACCGCTGATTCAATGTAATTAGAGCCTATAGATTTCCTTTCTCTTTTGTTTTGTGAAGCCTACCTTATTAAATAAACAAAGAGATCTTGTTTCATATGTTCTTGCAGTTCCACCTTTTCTCATATCATTTTGCATGTTTTTGTTTCTTTTGTCTTGTTTGGTATAGATATGAGGGTCGATTCTTTGAGGATCATAACAACGAGGGTGTGACAATCGATTTCGATCGAGATATAAGCCAAACGATAAACGAGGAAGAGGAAGAGGATGTCCTTTCACCAGAGTTGGAGAGGTTGGTCGCTCAGGAAGAACGTGAAATGAAGCCTCACCAAGAAGAAACCGAATTGGTAAACTTGGGGACCATGGAGGAAAAGAAAGAAGTAAAGGTAAGAACCGGTATGACCGCGCCTATCCGCCAAGGCTTGATAACCCTTCTTGAAGAGTATCAAGATGTCTTTGCGTGGTCATATCAAGACATGCCTGGTCTGGATTCCGACATTGTGCAGCATAAGTTGCCTTTGAATCCTGGGTCTTCCCCGGTTAAGCAAAAGTTACGAAGAATGAGACCCGAGATGTCTTTAAAAATTAAAGAAGAAGTAAGGAAGCAGTTTGATGCAGGTTTCTTAGCTGTGGCGCGGTACCCGGAGTGGGTGGCCAACATTGTCCCAGTCCTAAAAAAGGACGGCAAGGTTCGAATGTGTGTAGACTACCGGGACTTGAACCGAGCCAGTCCTAAAGACAACTTTCCCCTGCCACACATTGGTATATTGGTAGATAATACAGCCAAATTCGCCCTTTTCTCATTTATGGATGGTTTCTCGGGGTATAATCAAATAAAGATGGCACCCGAAGATGTAGAGAAGACCACTTTCGTCACCCTATGGGGGACATTCTGCTATAAAGTGATGGCCTTCGGGCTGAAAAATGCTAGGGCAACCTATCAGCGTGCCATGGTGGCGTTGTTCCATGATATGATGCATAAGGAAATAGAGGTCTACGTAGATGACATGATTGTCAAGTCTCGGACTGAGGACGAACACCTTGTCAATCTGCGTAAGCTGTTTGGAAGGTTGCGGAAATACCAATTAAAACTAAACCCAACCAAATGCACCTTTGGGGTAAAGTCGGGGAAGTTGCTAGGATTTATCGTAAGTCAGAAAGGGATAGAGATAGATCCCGAGAAAGTGAAGGCCATCCTTGAAATGCCGGAACCACGCACGGAGAAGCAGGTTCGGGGGTTTTTGGGCAGGTTGAATTATATCGCGAGATTTATCTCGCAACTCACCCCTACCTGTGAGCCCATTTTTAAGGTATTACGTAAGAACCAGGCGGTCCTGTGGAATAGTGACTACCAAGAGGCCTTCGAGAAGATCAAACAGAGTCTCGCAAATCCTCCGATGCTCATGCCACCTGTAACAGGAAGACTTCTTTTCCTGTACATGACCGTGTTGGACGAGTCTATGGGGTGTGTGTTGGGTCAGCATGATGATTCTGGGAAAAAGGAGCAAGCCATCTACTATCTGAGCAAGAAGTTTACCGCATGTGAGATGAATTACTCAATGCTGGAACGGACGTGTTGTGCTCTGGTATGGGCATCACATCGGCTTAGGAAGTACATGCTCAGCCATACCACGTGGCTTATTTCCAAAATGGATCCCGTGAAATACATCTTTGAGAAACCGGCCCTCACAGGATGAATCGCTAGGTGGCAGGTACTATTATCTGAATTCGATATCGTTTACGTCACCCAAAAGGCGGTAAAGGGAAGTGCCTTGGCGGATTATTTGGCCCAACAACCCCTCCAGGATTATCGGCCGATGCACCTCGAGTTCCCAGATGAAGATATCATGGCCCTGTTTGAAGAGAAGCAGACGCACAAGGACATAGACAAATGGATTGTTTGCTTCGATGGGGCATCTAATGCTTTGGGCCACGGAGTAGGAGCAGTCCTTGTATCCCCGGATGATCAGTGTATTCCTTTCACGACTAGGCTAGGTTTTGATTGTACCAACAATATGGCCGAGTACGAAGCATGCGCCCTCGGGGTTCAGGCGGCCATTGATTTTGATGTAAAACTACTCAAGGTGTATGGAGACTCAGCTTTGGTGATACGCCAGTTGAAAGGAGAATGGGAAACTAGGGATCCAAAGTTGATACCCTATCAAACTCACATCTTGAGGTTAGCCAAGTACTTTGACGACATTTCCTTCCACCACATACCTCGGGAAGAGAATCAAATGGCTGATGCATTAGCCACCCTGGCATCCATGTTTCAACTTGCCCCACACGGGGATATGCCGTAAATCAAATTCAAATCTCAAGGCAGGCCGACATATTGTTATGCAATAGAGGAAGAGCGGGATGGGAAACCGTGGTATTTCGACATCAAACAGTATGTCGAGAACAAAGAATACCAACCAGGGATTTCTGACAATGACAAAAGGACGTTGAGAAGATTGGCTACTGGTTTCTTTGTGAGTGGTACCATCCTGTACAAACGAAACCACGACATGACCCTCCTACGATGCGTAGATGCCAAAGAGGCGAACTTCATGATTGAGGAGATCCACGAGGGTTCCTTTGGGACACATGCCAATGGGCATGCTATGGCCAGAAAAATCCTTAGGGCCGGTTATTATTGGCTCACCATGGAAAGCGATTGCTGCGCTCATGTAAGGAAGTGTCATAAATGTCAGGCATACGCGGACAATGTCAATGTTCCGCCACATCCTCTAAATGTTATGTCCGCTCCTTGGCCTTTTTCCATGTGGGGAATAGATGTCATTGGGGCCATCGAACCCAAAGCATCGAATGGTCACCGCTTCATTCTTGTGGCGATAGATTACTTCACCAAATGGGTAGAAGCAGCTTCTTATACTAATGTCACGAGGAGTGTCGTAGTCAGATTCATCAAGAGGGAGCTGATTTGTCGATACGGACTCCCCAGGAAGATCATTACTGACAATGGCACCAATCTGAACAATAAGATGATGCAGGAAATGTGCAAAGATTTCAAGATCCAGCATCATAACTCCACCCCTTATCGGCCAAAGATGAATGGGGCTGTAGAGGCTACAAATAAAAATATTAAGAAGATTGTTCAGAAGATGACAGTGTCATACAAAGATTGGCATGAGATGTTGCCTTTCACCCTGCACGGATATAGAACCTCGGTACGAACTTCTACTGGGGCAACGCTGTATTCCTTGGTTTATGGGATGGAAGCAGTGCTCCCATTTGAGGTAGAGGTTCCTTCTCTGAGGATAATGGCGGAGTCAGGCCTAGAAGAGTCAGAATGGGCTCAAGCACGCTATGACCAACTTAACCTTATTGAAGGTAAGCGTTTGGCCGCCCTGAGCCATGGGCGTTTGTATCAACGAAGGATAAAGAACGCATTCGACAAGAAGGTACACCCGCGCAAAAGATAATCGAGGCAAGTGGGCCCCGAATTATGAAGGACCTTTCGTGGTGAAAAGAGCTTTTTCTGGGGGTGCTCTGATACTCACCCACATGGATGGCGAGGAGCTGCCCTCGCCCGTGAACTCCGATGTAGTTAAACGATATTACGCTTGAAGTTTGGGGCAATCGAGAGAACCGTTGCATGTTTTTATTTTTGAGTTTTTCTCGTTCTTCTTGGTTTCCTCTAGGGATTCCCCTTCACTGTATTTGTCTCGTTTCTTTGAAAAGAAAAGATGGGCGATGTTTCAGTCCTCCCTTTGGTTTCAAACCTTGTGTTTTAGTTTGTTATAACCTGAGCCCTCTTCGCTCGGTTCATGGGGTCCCCCAAACGCTTATTTAAAATTGAATTTAACCAGCCTTCACTAAGAAAATCATCGCATTAGGAACATTCATACATGCCCATACACATGCATATCCTGGGGTAACAGGGGCAGAATCCTCTTGGGCCATGGTCAGAAGTCGAGACGAGTTGACGGCAGAAGTCAACCAAGGTAAGACGATGGCCAGTCACGATTGGCCGTGTATTGTTTGTCTCCTACTTGCAGGTACTTAGGGATGGAGGCGAATGGAGGACAGGGTCACGGCCGACCGTTGTCCCTTCCCGGCGCTAGATAAGCAGAGAACGTCGCTGCATGGCAGCCCAGTATCCTTTGAGTTCACAGTATTTTATTATTATTATTTGTTTTAAATAAAGTAATCGACGCCTAATTCTAACTTAAGTAGATTAAAGTAGGCAAAACGCTAACCCATAAGAGGGGGGGGGGGCATGGTTAATGTTTCTCAAAAAAAAAAAGGGTACAGGTTAGCTCGCCTGGGCGAGCTGAGCTCGCCTGGGCGAGCAACCCCTGTATGAAATTATAAAGGGGTGGAGGGGGAACGTTTTCTTCACCCAAAACTCTTCCACCTCATTTCAAAAACCCCCAAGCTCACGGAAACTACGAGAACAACAGCCCTCGAGCTTCCATTGTTGAGTTTTTTGCTTCCCTTTTCATGCTTTAATTCACTCCAACAAGTAAGTATTCAATCCTTGAGTTTTTTGCTTCCCATTGGAGTATTTTCTTCATCTTTTGGTGCTCTAAATTGTAAGAACATGCTTATATTTGTGGGGCAGTTTTGGTCTGTTTTTTATGCTTGATTTCTTGAGTTGAGGATTTGAATGAGAAGGCCTTAGGCCTATGTTGTATTCTGAAGCAATGGGGCATGCCACATTGTCCCCATTCTCTTGCAATTTATGTCCAAACGTGCGCCCACCAAGTGCTCGGTGAAATGCCCCAATGATATATGGATATGATTTTGCAAGATTGGGATGGTGGGACTGTTTTATGTATGTAGAGACAGCATAGGAGAGTCAAAATAGGTGCCCAAATGCGATTTCAAGTTTAGGAACCCAAACTTTTTAGCTTCAATGCAAGAAGACATACTCATGGCTAGGAATCCAAAATTTGGTTTTAGAATTAGAAAAGCATGAAAATTAAGACTTGCTTGTGAGAGTTTTTATTTGAATTTGGGCTGCCCCATGTTTGATACTTTGCACCTAAGTAACGTGGGAAATGTTTTTCAATGGTACATAGATATATGTGAAAATATAAGAGGCATGAGATTCCTTGCCGAGTGTGAATGATTATCTTCCTAAACGAATGTATGATAGCAGGGGATTCCCTTTTGAATGCAAGTGTGTGCATAATGTAAATAGCTTGCCATAATGAATAAATGTGAGTGAAACAATAAAAATTTGTATGATATATATTTCAAACATATGTAGGTAGTTTGTAAATAGCAAATGTTTAGGATATAAATTAAGTGTGAGTTTTGACGCAATGCCTTAGGCGTGAGAATGTATGTTCTTTTCAAATGCATATATGTATGACAATTAAAATGTGTTGGATGGCCTCTATGTTGATACAAATAGTAGGATATTCCACACATACGTGTTTCAGCTGTTTCTGGGTAAGGGGTCAGTTCGTTCTAAAATCAGGGAGATTAGCATGACATTTTTTGCGTTAAGATAAGCATTATCTTGTAAAGCTAACTTCTAAATGTTTGTTCTCGCAGGAAATGGCCCCGAGGAAGCTTGCCTCAAAGAGATCTAGGAAGGATAAAGCGGCTGAAGGACCCAGTTCTGCTCCCGAATATGACAGCCACCGTTTTAGGAGCGCTGAGCACCAGCAGCGCTTCGAGGCCATCAAGGGATGGTCATTTCTCTGGGAGCGACGCGTCCAGCTCAGGGATGACGAGTATACCAACTTCCAGGAGGAGATAGTTCGCCGACGTTGGGCATCACTGGTTACCCCCATGGCCAAGTTTGACCCAGACATAGTCCTCGAATTTTATGCTAATGCTTGGCCTACAGAGGAAGGCGTGCGAGATATGTGATCCTGGGTGAGGGGTCAGTGGATCCCGTTTGATGCGGATGCTCTTAGCCAGTTCCTGGGATACCCTTTAGTGCTGGAGGAGGGCCAGGAATGCGAGTATGGCCAGAGGAGGAACCGGTCCGATGGGTTCGATGAGGAGGCCATCGCCCAGTTGCTATGTATACCGGGGCAAGATTTTGCCCGGACTGCTGCTGGGAGACGGGTGCGGATCATGCGCACCAACATGACCACCCTGACTCAGATCTGGATGACTTTGCTGCTCAGCAACATCCAGCCCAGCGATCATAATTCTGACCTCCCCCTGCCGAAGTGTCAGCTGGTGTACGCCATCCTGACACGGATGAGCATTCACGTGGCTCAGTTAATCGCTGATGCCATCTATCTATTTGCAGGTATGGCGCCTACCAGGCATCCTCTGGACCCGGATAAGTCCAACAGGGCCCTGGGATTTCCCGCCTTGATCACAGGACTCTTCCAGTCGTTCGGAGTCCCCGTCGCACCTAGCAAGGTGATTCGGCCGCCCATCACCCGAGCTTTTATTGAGAAGTATTGCACATAGAGACAGGCCCAGGGGGATGCTCCGCAGGCCGCAGACGCGCCGCCGCCTCATCAGGCTGGCCCAGCTGGATCGTTTTGATACGGAGCAGTATTTGCGGCATTTGGTTCGCCAGCAGGCGGCCAACCACCGGGCGTATGTACAGACCCATGATTGTCTTTACCAGTTGAGCCTCAGCCTGCAGAGCCAGGGTTTTACTTCTTTTCCGTGCCCTACTCCGGACCAGTTCAGGGCAGAGGTCGCATGGCCTGGAGATTGGCCTGAGGCTCGGGCAGGAGAAGCGCCTGCAGAGGCACCAGCAGAGGCTCCCGACGAGGCAGATGAGGCCCGCGAGGACGAGGAGATGACCGATTTACTTGATTTCTTAGGAGGGAGCGGCGCCACATGATTGGGAGATCCCTTGATCCATATTTCTTTTTGTTTCCATTTTTTTTTCATGTTACATATCATCTTATTTTTGTTTAACTAAGGGACTAATGTTTGTTTCGTGTTGATTGACTTTTGTTTTGTACATACATATCGTTTGAGTTGTTACGTCGGTACTTGTTTCGTTGTTGTCAATAATGTTTGTTGAAATTCCAAAACCGTGTAGAGTTTTTCATTTAGGAACGTCGTCCTAAAAATAAAATGAACCAAAAATCCTAATAAAAAGAAAGAAGTGTGGTGAATAAAAGTCATATATAAAGGAAAAGAAAAAATGTTTTTGTATATATACATGTATGTAAAAGGAAAATGTGTATAGAAGGTTTTTGTGTGTGTAAGTGATGCGTGGAAAGGAATTCTTGTGTGTGTGAGCAACGAGTGTACATGAAGAAACTTTTGTATGAACCATAAGTGTGTGTTGGGAAAAATGAAAAAAATCTTTGAACGTAAATAGGGTTTGTATATAGACCGTGTGATGTAAAGAGAAAGAGTTCCAATGCGTGTACATAAAAAGTTTGTCATGTATAAGAATGTAGATGTACAAAGAAAAGTTTTCCTCATAAAGGACCACAGGTGTATAATTTTGTGAATATATAAAAATGAAACAAAAGGAAAAAGAAAGAAAGACCGCGAAGGTCGACATGTTATAGTTAAGAAGTATAAATCATTCGTAAAGAGCAAACGTATCTTCTGGAAACAAGGGACTGATGCTAAGAGTTTATTTTCCGGAATAAACCGAGATAAGAATGGATGAATTCATTGAACTGATGAAAGAACATGACTTGGAAACGTTGGGTCTATCTGTGTAAATTCCCAACCGTAGTATCACAATGCCATAAACGGGATACTTGAGTGCCCACCTGGCTGTAGCCATGACTAATTTTGCACGTTGTTTTCAAATCATCATTGTCACGCGTGCCTTATGGAATAATATGGAAGTTCGGCCCGAAATCGACACCTTGACACCCAAATTTGTTTCATCCTAGATATCAAGATTGGGGTTCCCACGATAAAAGACCCCATTGGGACACAACCTTAGACGTTTTTGAACCTTGGCCTATAAAAAAGGAATCCTCATCCTTTCCCCCGAAACAAAGGACAGCGGAATCTCCTCAAGGGAGAGCAAATAGAATGATAAAACTCGATTTCCCAAAGAAAGGGGTGGAAAAGGAGAAGTGAAAAGAAAGAAAAGGAAGAAATGGGAAGAAAGAAAAAGAAAAAGATGAAAATAAAGAAAAGAACAATAAAAAAGAAAGAAAAAGAAGGATTCCCGATCAAAGGTCGAAAGGAAGTAAAAAATGGAAAAGAAGCAATTCTCAATCAATGGAAGAGAGAGGACAGAAATTCTTCAGACCAGATAAATTTTCGGCAGGGTAAGTGACTGCCGGCAAAGGAAAACCCATTTTTGGTGTCTCTTTCTTTCAGATTGCCATTCAAGGTCGTTCTCGACTGGCGATATCCCACCCCACCTGAACAAAGAGAAAAAGACCGAAACACCCAGCTTACTCTCCAAAAAACACTACCCTCGAGAAAATCCTATTGGTCCATGATCGTACGTTTGATCTTTGATTCGATAGGAAGTCGTGTGCAAAATAAAGTCATGGTGCAGTTATGGTTTGGGAATAGGATAAAACACTTGCCTTGTGAGTTTTATACACTATGAGTGATTTATTTTCAGCTTAGCCCGATGTTTCCCCTGCATGTTCATTTAAAAGCTAAAAGTTGACATCCTGCCCTTCATTCTCGGTTACAAGGAAGATTACCCTTGGCACAAGTATATTGTTTCTCTAAGATATGGTGCTCTCGTGAATGATTTATTTTTCTTTGCAAAAAGCATGTTTGCCTTTAGGTGGAAAAACCCGGTGGACCGTTCGGTCCTGCCAACAAATCACTTTTTTCAGAGCCCCATGAATGTCATTGCCTAGCGCTATTCATGTGTCCTCCACCTTCGAGTTTGGAGCTATGCTTCATGATTGCCTAAGTGTGGACCCTCAAGTGCAATCCTTCATTCTCCACTTTTTTCGGAGCCCCATGAATGTCATTGCCTAGCGCTGTTCATGTGTCCTCCACCTTCGAGTTTAGAGCTATGCTTCATGATTGCCTAAGTGTGGACCCTCAAGTGCAATCCTCCATTCTCCACTTTTTTCGGAGCCCCATGAATGTCATTGCCTAGCGCTGTTCATGTGTCCTCCACCTTCGAGTTTGGAGCTATGCTTTATGATTGCCTAAGTGTGGACCCTCAAGTGCAATCCTCCATTCTCCACTTCTTTCGGAGCCCCATGAATGTCATTGCCTAGCGCTGTTCATGTGTCCTCCACCTTCGAGTTTGGAGCTATGCTTCATGATTGCCAAAGTATGGACCCTCAAGTGCAATCCTCCATTCTCCACTTTTTTCGGAGCCCCATGAATGTCATTGCCTAGCGCTGTTCATGTGTCCTCCACCTTCGAGTTTGGAGCTATGCTTCATGATTGCCTAAGTGTGGACCCTCAAGTGCAATCCTGCATTCTCCACTTTTTTTCGGAGCCCCATGAATGTCATTGCCTAGCGCTGTTCATGTGTCCTCCACCTTCGAGTTTGGAGCTATACTTCATGATTGCCTAAGTGTGGAGCCTCAAGTGCAATCCTCGATTCTCCACTTTTATTCGGAGCCCCATGAAAGTCATTGCCTAGCACTGTTCATGTGTCCTCCACCTTCGAGTTTGGAGCTATGTTTCATGATTGCCTAAGTGTGGACCCTCAAGTGCAATCCTCCATTCTCCACTTTTTTCAGAGCCCCATGAATGTCATTGCCTAGCGCTGTTCATGTGTCCTCCACCTTCGAGTTTGGAGCTATGCTTCATGATTGCCTAAGTGTGGACCCTCAAGTGCAATCCTCCATTCTCCACTTTTTTTGGAGCCCCATGAATGTCATTGCCTAGCACTGTTCATGTGTCCTCCACCTTCGAGTTTAGAGCTATGCTTCATGATTGCCAAAGTGTGGACCCTCAAGTGCAATCCTCCATTCTCCACTTTTTTCGTAGCCCCATGAATGTCATTGCCTAGCGCTGTTCATGTGTCCTCCACCTTCGAGTTTGGAGCTATGCTTTATAATTGCCTAAGTGTGGATCCTCAAGTGCAATCCTCCATTCTCCACTTTTTTCGGAGCCCCATGAATGTCATTGCCTAGCGCTGTTCATGTGTCCTCCATTATCAAGCAAGGAGCCTCTGGTGACTGGGAAATATGTTTTTCTGTTGTTTTCTAGATCGGTTGCTTCGCCAGATATGTGTATGTGTATATATGTATATTATATTTCGTTGTTTTTGTTGTTTTTTTTTTGTATTTTGTTTTGTGTAGAATGAAAAAGAAGGAGTAGAGACGAGAGTCATCATCACGAAAAGGACAGGACGGACGAAATCAGTGTCTTATCTTTGCTTTCCTTTTATCTCCGATGAGAGATAAGTAAAGAGGGGCAACTGTCATACCCTAATTTCGTCCGGGGATTATTATTTGATGATATACAACCTTTGATTGGCCGCTTCGAGATACTTGGCACCCTTTGTTGCACAATATGTGAAGTCCCGAGATGTGCCGAAAATCAAAAGGAAGCAGGCTTACGCGATCCGTGAAAATTCCATAATGTGACGGAAATCGAAAGGAGGTATTTTTTCGCAATCCGTGAGTTTTCGTAACTTCTTCGAAAGCTAAAAAAGAGTAAATACATAATCCGTAAGGATTCGTAACCTTGTGGAAGGAAAATAAGTATCATTACGAAATTCGTAAAGTTTCGTAACGTTACGGAAAAAGAATTACCAAAAAAGGTAAAGGGGGGTTACAAATAGCAATCAGGTCCACTTGGGCCTTCCAGATTCTTCCTCCAGAAGGCTGTTGCTTTTGGAGGAAGCAACCTTGCTCGCCTGGGCGAGCTGGGTGGCAAGCTCCTCCCCTATTTTGCTATAAATAGGAGGAGGAGTGAAGAAGAAAGGGGTTCGGCCTTCGTAGCACTTCTTATTCTCTCGAAATTGCTGAGTAAAATTATTTCCGTGAAGAAAATCCAAGCCGAGGCGCTTCCGTAACGTTTCCGTGAGTAATTACGCGAAGATTCTCGACCGTTCTTCAACATTCATCGTTCGTTCTTCGTTTTCTTCAGTCTTCAACGGGTAAGTACCTCAAACTGAGCTTTTCAATTCATTCTATGTACCCGTGGTGGTTCACATTTTGTTTCATGTATTTTTATTCTCGTTTTCATTCGCTTTCTATACCCCCTTTTGACGTGCTTCAGTCATTTATTTAAGTCATTTCTCGCCTAATCTAAAAATAAAATAAATTTCCACCGATCATTTGAATTGTATCATCCGTTAATCTCGGTTAAAATGAATTTCGACCGTTCGGTCGTGCCGTAACCACGTTGGAAATCAAAAAAGATGTAAAATAATAATATAATAATAAAAAAAATACCCTTTTAGTAAAATAAAGCGAAAAATCAATCGGATGTTTTCTCTTTGGGATTTCTCATTCTTAATTGAATTGACTAATAACTAAAGTGAAACTAAGGCTAAAATCAACTCGCCTAGTCAAGCTCGTCCACAAAAAATAGGGCTTTGAAAGTTTATCATTTCAGTTTCTTACCAAGTAAAATGGATCATTTTTAAGGTCCAACGCCTTAAAATGATCACCCTTCAAGTAAAAAGAATCGCTTGATTCACCTCTAAAGAAAGAACTACGTAGGTCTGATTTCCTCTTTGAAAGAGGGTACGTAGGAGCAAGAGCCCCCGCTTTTGTCGACCTCAAAAAATAAAAAGAACTAAAAGTTAAGATTACACAATTTCCACAATTCTAAAAATAGGCTGTTGTCCTTTGAGACAAACGTGAGAGGTGCTAATACCTTCCTCAAGCGTAAATACAACTCCCGAACTTAGAATTTTCATTTTGACCGGTTTCCTTCGGTTTTTCCGACGTTTTCCACAAATAAACGTTGGTGGCGACTCCGCGCATCTTTCCTCCTTTGGAAAGCGCACCCGTGAGCCTCGCCTTCGCTCGCCCGCAAAAGGGCACGTTGCGACAGTTATGAACAAATTTTTGATTTAATTTTTTTATATGTTATCTGTTGAAGACATAACTAGGTGGACTTCTACAATATCCTCAGTTGAACACTTTGTCAAAGATGGCACTAGCATTCAAAGAATATTTACTCACCTAATTGATGGACAATATGATTCACTTTACTTAAAGTTACATTATTATATATTGTCTAGTCTCTGATAGTACATTTTATGCTTTTTTGAATTTTTTAAAACTAATTTTACTACAAAAATACTATTGAGTGTTTTCTGTGATGAATATGTGAAAGTTATCATAGACTTAGTAAGAGATCATAATGTTCTTCCACCTTTTTTGGCAATTCAATATAATAGACTGAGAGCATGTGATGCCTTGACTCATGGTAGAAATTAATATTAAGGTATAAAGTCATTTTATATGGAATTACACAACGTACTAATCTTATTGACAATTAACTAAATACATGACAATGAAATAGGTGAAATGTATATTGAAATTATGGCTAATGTCAGCAACATTATATTGAATCCAAACATATCAACCATGCCTAACTCTGGAATAAGGTATAGATTCATTAATTGTGTAGAAACTTTGTTCGTGCCTTTGTGAAATGTATGTATTGGTTGAACCTTAACATTACATGTATTTTATCAGAGTTAGGCCTGATAATGTCCATGACATTCATATTGGACCAATGACAAAAGACATGTATCATAAACTCATAATCGTTAATAGCCACAAGAGAGTTGCAGATTTGCATTTATTTGGATGAATTAGTTTTTTTATTGTTTCTTTATTAGTTACTAGTTGGATTATTAAATATGGTTAATATAAACTTTACTAATGAGGACATGTGGTGCTTTTATTGTGAAGGATGATTTGTGTGTAGTTTGGGCCAAAATCGTTGGATTTATGGATAATAAACCTTGGTGGAAATTAGAACATGGAAAACAATTGGTAAAATATAATGATACTAGCCATTACCTAACTGAAATAAGTAATCCAATCACTCCCAGATATATAATTGAAATGAAATACACTGATATGTGTTAGTTTTCTTTGCAATTTGAACATGTTAATACTAACATACCATTAAATTAGAACTATTCATTAATAGTTGAAATATATGTTAACTCGTTGGCAAGTGTACCAAATTGTCATAAGTAATAAAGTACTTGGAAGTCCGAGTGTCGAATCCATAAGGACTTTGTTTGTACTTAGATTAATGCAAACCCAATTTAAAAGCAATAGATAAAGAATTTAAAATAAAGATAAAGAAATATATTAGATAAGATAAATATTTAAATGAAAGGATAAAAGATTTAAAGATAAAATTAAAAGATAAAGAAAAAGATAAAAGATTAGAAAAGTGAAAGATGATAAAGATAAAAGATTAAGAAAAAAAAAGATAAATTCAAGATAAGATAATGTTGGGAACTAACTTGCCTTGTCTGTCTAGGATGCATGAGTTTATGATTTTTCTTTACCAATTCAGGTGATTTTATCCTACCCACATCTATTCATTTACTTGCCCCTGATGTCTCACGATGACAAGTCTATTTTACCTATCTATCTCCCAAATGCCTTTGCAAAGACTCAATAGATAAAATGCATGAAGTTCTAATTCTAGATGTTTTCTTTGATGCATGGGCATAATGCAATCACTGTATGTCTAGCAATGATTTTATTATGATATATTTTCTTCTTGTTCTTTTAGAAGTTATCCTCTCCCGAGCGTCTAACCCCTAAAACTAATGCATGCATACCTTCTTTAAATCTTATTTAGAAGTTACCCTTTCCCGAGCATCTAACCCTTAACAAAATATAAAGATGAGTATGCAAGATAAAAATAGAAAAGAAAATATGAAGGAAAGCACCTGGTATTGCATTGATAAATAGTGAAAAGTACATCATACATCGCCCTCAATGGCCATAAGTGGCTAAACCCTTAGTTAGGGCCTGACTCTTTATTTATAGCTACTGAATTGGGCTTTGGGCCTTCGTAGGTTCGCTTAGCGCGACCCCCCTCGCTCAGCGCGAGTAGATCACAAGCTTAGCTGGCTTCTCTTGCTTAGTGCATTCTATTCTATTGGATCGCGCGCTTAGTGGGCTCTTCTCGCTTAGCGCATTCTATTCAGTTATGCACGCTTAGCACCTATTGCGCGCTCAACACACGTGACAACTCTCGAGCTTAACGCCTCTCTTAGCGCTTGTGCCTTCCTAACCCGCTTAGTGCATGTTGCGTGCTAAGCGCGAGCTCTGGGCTGGGCCTTTCTGATTTCTTCTTTTTCTTCTTTGTTATTTCTCACTTTTTGCTTTTAGCACCTCCAGTTTTTATATTTGCAGCCAAAATTAAACAAAACATCAATTCTTTAATATTTAAGCGCAAATAACTACTAAATAATTATTTTAAAGACAATTTTGCTTGATTTTCTACTATCAAAGTACAATTATTTAGCAGTTATCAGTATATGATGGATCTAGGAATTCATGGTTAAGATTACCAAAAGCTGATGTTGGGAAGTTACTCAATGAGGCAAACTAAGAGATCATGTCATTTATTTTGAAGAGTCTATCCGGCAGAGTTCATGTCATTTATAGGCAAACTACTATTGTTTTTATTGAAAGAGATCATGGCGAAGGAAGTCTAGTTGGGAAAGTTAGTAACTATCATGATGGATGTGGTACATCAAATCTGTCACAACAAGCAAGTGCTAAGAATGTTTCATACCAAGGAGTACTTAACTTTAGCACATTAGGTATGTTAAATATTGTTTGTTATCATGCTATATTTGTTAGAAACCTAACACTTATTACTAATACTTAAACCATTCATATTATCAGCTAGGTTCAAAGACTGTTGCACTAAGATGAACTATTGAAAATGCTAAGATGATTATTCCACAACATGCACCACAAGCAATATTAATTGAATGAATTAAAAAGCAAAAGGAGGACCTAAGATCTCAAGGTTTTGGTGGAATCAACAACCATGCAGACCAGGCTACTCTTGTTGATTTTGATGAATCAACATGTTCTTAAGTCTTGCAAATTACTTTCATATTGTAACCAATTAATGTGATAATACTTAATGGTTTTTTGTGTGCCTTTTGGGATGTTAAGGATGTTTTTTGTTGTCATCAAGACTAAGTTAGTGCTCCTATCAAATATGAACAATGAAATGGGAAATCGTGGCAATTTATTATGACCAAATATGATGATCATTAATAGTATTTTCATAATAGCCAACAAAGTAATATAAGTTAGTGATTGTGTTATGCATATATATATATATATATATATATATATATATATATATATATATATATATATATATATATATATAACATTCATTTCCTTTTGAAACTAACAAAAAAATATATTATCCAGATGATATATTGAGCTCTGTGTGAAGTTAACTTGTTTGTAGCAGAAAACCTTTCCATATTTTGTTTATGAAAGAATAAAGATTACTAAACTAGATCAATATCAACTAAATGACCTTAAGCTGCATGAAGTACACATCTAATGTTATTTGGTGTTATTATATATGGTAGCAAGCTACAAATATCTACAAAATCTACTAAAAGGTGGCTAATAGTCTACTTAGTCTAACATATACCACAAAGCTGGTGTGGCAAACGAAAGCTATCAAAAAATATATATTTTCTTAAAACAAATTGGAAAGGATGGCTCACTAGCTCACATTTACGTTTTTAAAAAATTGTTCCATAGATGGTAGACTTGGACTTGATGTTTTAGTCATAGAACATCCAAAGAACCATATATCAGACCAAACAATTTTTTTACTATTCCAGGGTAATTAATAATTTATGTGAATTCAACATAGTTAAAACAACTAAAAATCTCCTTTATTTAATGTTTCGACAACATTAGTTCATTATTTAATAACATTTATTTTATAGGTCATGAAACATGGAAGAAGAGTTTTCTAATACTATATTTCATGCTAATGCTGCAAGATTAAAACGAAAACTCATTGCAAGATAAGGTGTAGAAGCAAGCATCATGATGATGAACCAATCAATTTTGATGATGCCAAAAGCCCAAGTAATTGATTCAAGACTTCAAGATCAAGCATCAAGAATCCAATCCAAGATTCAAGATTCAAGAGAAGAAATCAAGAAGCAACAAGTCAAGACATCATATAGGATAAGTATTAAATTTTTTTTTCAAAAACCAAATAGCACAGTTTTGTCTTACAAAAGAATTTTCTCAAATTTTTCTAAGTTACGAGAGTGATTACTCTCTGGTAATCGATTACCAGTTATTAGTAATCGATTACTAGTGACAAGTTTGGTTTTCAAAATGTTTTTAAATGGTTTACAACGTTCCAAAATGATTTTCAAATAGTGTTGTCGCAACGTGCCCTTTTGCGGGCGAGCGAAGGCGAGGCTCACGGGTGCGCTTTCCAAAGGAGGAAAGATGCGCGGAGTCGCCACCAATGTTTATTTGTGGGAAACGTCGGAAAAACCGAAGGAAACCGGTCAAAATGAAAATTCTAAGTTCGGGAGTTGTATTTACGTTTGAGGAAGGTATTAGCACCTCTCACGTTTGTCTCAAAGGACAACAACCTATTTTTTAGAATTGTGGAAATTGTATTACCTTAACTTTTATATCTTTTTATTTTTTGAGGTCGACAAAAGAGGGGCTTTTGCTCCTACGTACCCTCCATCGAAGAGGAAATTAGACCTACGTAGTTCTTTGCTATGCGTTAATCAAGTGATTCTTTTTACTTGAAGGGTGATCATTTTAAGGCGTTGGACCTTAAAAATGATCCATTTTACTTGGTAAGAAACTGAAATGATAAATTTTCAAAATCCTATTTTTGTGGACGAGCTTGACTAGGCGAGTTAATTTTAGCCTTAGTTTCACTTTAGTTATTAGTCAATTCAATTAAGAATGAGAAATCCCAAAGAGAAAACGTCCGATTGATTTTTCGCTTTATTTTACTAAAAGGTATTTTTTTTTATTATTATATTATTATTTTACCTCTTTTTTGATTTTCAACATGATTACGGCACGACCGAACGGTCGGAATTCATTTTAACCGTAATTAACGGATGATACAAATCAAACGATCGGTGAAAATTTATTTTATTTTTAGATTAGGCGAGAAATGACTTAAATAAATGACTTAAGCACGTCAAAAGGGGGTATAAAAAGCGAATGAAAACGAGAATAAAAATACATGAAACAAAATGTGGACCACCACGGGTACATAGAATAAATTGAAAAGCTCGGTTTGAGGTACTTACCCGTTGAAGATTGAAGAAAACGAAGAACGAACGATGAATGTTGAAGAACGGTCGAGAATCTTCGCGTAATTACTCACGGAAACGTTACGGAAACGTTACAGAAGCGCCTCGGCTTGGATTTTCTTCACGGAAATAATTTTCCTCTGCAATTTCGAGAGAATGAGAAGTGCCAAGAAGGCTGAACCCCTTCTCCCTTCACTCCTCCCCCTATTTATAGCAAAATAGGGGAGGAGCTTGCCACCCAGCTCGCCCAGGCGAGCAAGGTTGCTTCCTCCAGAAGCAACAGCCTTCTGGAGAAAGAATCAGGAAGGCCCAAGTGGGCCTGATTGCTATTTGTACCCCCCTTTTTACTAAATGCACCCCCTCTACCTTTTTTGGTAATTCTTTTTCCGTAACGTTACGAAAGTTTACGAATTTCGTAACGATACTTATTTTCCTTCCGCAAGGTTACGAGTCCTTACGGATTATGTATTTACTCTTTTTTAGCTTTCGAAGAAGTTACAAAAACTCACGGATTGCGAAAAATACCTGATTTCGATTTCCGTCACATCACGGAATTTTCACGGATCGCGTAAGCCTGCTTCCTTTTGATTTTCGGCACGTCTCAGCACTTCACATATTGTGCAACAAAGGGTGCCAAATATCTCAAAGTGGCCAATCAATGGTTGTATATCATCAAATTATAATCCTTGGACGAAATTAGGGTATGACAGTTGCCCCTCTTTACTTAGCTCTCATCGGAGATAAGAGGGAAGCAAAGATAAGACACGGATTTCGTCCATCTTGCCCTTTCCGTGATGACGATTCTCGTCTCTACTCCTTCTTTTTTGCTGTACAACACAAAACAAAATACAAACAACAACAAGAACAACGAATATAATATACATATACACATATACACATGTTTGGCGAAGGAACCGATCCAGAAAACAACAGAAGAACATATTTCCCAGTCACCAGAGGCTCCGCGCTTGATAATGGAGGACACATGAACAGCGCTAGGCAATGACATTCCTGGGGCTCCGAAAAAGGGGGAGAATGGAGGATTGCCTTGAGGGTCCGCACTTAGGCAATCATGAAACATAGCTCCAAACTCGAAGGTGGAGGACACATGAACAGCGCTAGGCAATCACATTCATGGGGCTCTGAAAAAGGAGGAGAATGGAGGATTGCCTTGAGGGTCCGCACTTAGGCAATCATGAAACATAGCTCCAAACTCGAAGGTGGAGTACACATGAACAGCGCTAGGCAATAACATTCATGGGGCTCCGAAAAAGGGGGAGAATGGAGGATTGCCTTGAGGGTCCGCCCTTAGGCAATCATGAAACATAGCTGCAAACTCGAAGGCGGAGGACACATGAACAGCGCTAGGCAATAACATTCATGGGGCTCCGAAAAAGAGGGAGAATGGAGGATTGCCTTGAGGGTCCGCACTTAGGCAATCATGAAACATAGCTCCAAACTCGAAGGTGGAGGACACATGAACAGCGCTAGGCAATAACATTCATGAGGCTTCGAAAAAGGAGGAGAATGGAGGATTGCCTTGAGGGTCCGCACTTAGGCAATCATGAAACATAGCTCCAAACTCGAAGGTGGAGTACACATGAACAGCGCTAGGCAATAACATTCATGAGGCTTCGAAAAAGGGGGAGAATGGAGGATTGCCTTGAGGGTCCACACTTAGGCAATCATGAAACATAGCTCCAAACTCGAAGGTGGAGGACACATGAACAGCGCTAGGCCATAACATTCATGGGGCTCCGAAAAAGGGGGAGAATGGAGGATTGCCTTGAGGGTCCGCACTTAGGCAATCATGAAACATAGCTCCAAACTCGGAGGTGGAGGACACATGAATAGCGCTAGGCAATAACATTCATGGGGCTCCGAAAAAGGGGGAGAATGGAGGATTGCCTTGAGGGTCCGCACTTAGGCAATCATGAAACATAGCTCCAAACTCGAAGGTGGAGGACACATGAACAGCGCTAGGCAATAACATTCATGGGGCTCCGAAAAAGGGGGAGAATGGAGGATTGCCTTGAGGGTCCATACTTAGGCAATCATGAAACATAGCTCCAAACTCGAAGGTGGAGGACACATGAACAGCGCTAGGCAATAACATTCATGGGGCTCCAAAAAAGGGGGAGAATGGAGGATTGCCTTGAGGGTCCGCACTTAGGCAATCATGAAACATAGCTCCAAACTCGAAGGTGGAGGACAAATGAAAAGCGCTAGGCAATAACATTCATGGGGCTCCGAAAAAGGGGGAGAATAAAGGATTGCCTTAAGGGTCCGCACTTAGGTAATCAGGAAACATAGCTCCAAACTCGAAGGTGGAGGACACATGAACAGCGCTAGGCAATAACATTCATGGGGCTCCGAAAAAGGGGGAGAATGGAGGATTGCCTTGAGGGTCCGCACTTAGGCAATCATGAAACATAGCTCCAAACTTGAAGGTGGAGGACACATGAACAGCGCCAGGCAATAACATTCATGGGGCTCCGAAAAAGGGGGAGAATGGAGGATTGCCTTGAGGGTCCGCACTTAGGCAATAATGAAACATAGCTCCATACTCGAAGGTGGAGGACACATGAACAGCGCTAGGCAATAACATTCATGGGGCTTCGAAAAAGGGGAAGAATGGAGGATTGCCTTGAGGGTCCGCACTTAGGCAATCATGAAACATAGCTCCAAACTCGAAGGAGGAGGACACATGAACAGCGCTAGGCAATAACATTCATGGGGCTCCGAAAAAGGGGGAGAATGGAGGATTGCCTTGAGGGTCCGCACTTAGGCAATCATGAAACATAGCTCCAAACTTGAAGGAGGAGGACACATGAACAGCGCTAGGCAATAACATTCATGGGGCTCCGAAAAAGGGGGAGAATGGAGGATTGCCTTGAGGGTCCGCACTTAGGCAATCATGAAACATAGCTCCAAACTCGAAGGTAGAGGACACATGAACAACGCTAGGCAATAACATTCATGGGGCTCCGAAAAAGGGGGAGAATGGAGGATTGCCTTGAGGGTCCGCACTTAGGCAATCATGAAACCTAGCTCCAAACTCGAAGGAGGAGGACACATGAATAGCGCTAGGCAATAACATTCATGGGGCTCCGAAAAGGGGTGTTGGCGGGACCGAACGGTCCACCGGGTTTTTCCACCTGAAAGGCAAACATACTTTTTGTAAAGAAAAATAAATCATTTGCGAGAACACCATATCTTAGAGAAACAATATACTTGTGCCAAGGGTAATCTTCCTTGTAACCGAGAATGAAGGGCAGGACGTGAACTTTTAGCTTTTAAATGAACATGCAGAGGAAACATCGGGCTAAGCTGAAGATAAATCTCTCATAGTGTATAAAACTCACAAGGCAAGTGTTTTATCCTATTCCCAAACCATAACTGCACCATGACCCTATTTTGCACACGACTTCCTATCGAATCAAAGATCAAACGTACCATCACGGACCAATAGGATTTTCTCAAGGGTAGTGTTTCTTGGAGAAGAAGCTGGGTGTTTCGGTCTTTTCCTCTTTGTTCAGGTGGGGTGGGATATCACCAGTCGAGAATGACCTTGAATGGCAATCTGAAAGGAAGAGACACCAAAAATGGGTTTTCCTTCGCCGGCAGTCACTTACCCTGCCGAAAATTTATCTGGTCTGAAGATCTTCCGTTCTCTCTCTCCCATTGATTTAGAATTGCTATTTTTACTTCCTTTAGACCTTTGATTGGGAATCCTTCTCTTTCTTTCTTTTTAATTGTTCTTTTATTTACTTTCATCTTTTTCTTTTTCTTTCTTCCCATTTCTTCCTTCTTTTTTTCTTCTGCTTCCCCCATCCCTTTCTTTGGGAAATTAGGTTTTAGCATTCTATTCGCTCTCCCTTGAGGAGATTCCGCTGTCCTTTGCTTCGGGGAAGGAATGAGGATTCCTTTTTTACAAGCCAAGGTTCAAAAAGGTCTGAGGTTGTGTTTCAATGGGGTGTTTTATCATGGGAACCCAATCTTGACATCTGGGGTGAAACAAATTTGGGTGTCAAGGTGTCGGTCTCGGGCCGAACTCCCCTATTACTCCACAAGGCACTCGTGACAATGATGATTTGAAAACAACGTGCAAAATTAGTCATGGCTACAGCCAGTTGGGCACTCAAGCATCCCGTTTATGGCATTGTGATACTACGGTTGGGAATTTACACAAACAGACCCAACGTTTCCCAATTATGTTCTTTTATCAGTTCAATGAATTCACCCATCCTTATCTCGGTTATTCCGGAAAATAAACTCTTAGCATCAGTCCCTTGTTTCCAGAAGATACGTTTGCTCTTTACGAATGATTTATACTTCTTAACTATAACATGTCGACCTTCGCGGTCTTTCTTTCTTTTTCCTTTTTGTTTCATTCACAAAATTATACGCCTGTGGTCCTTTATGAAGAAAACCTTTCTTTGTACATCTATATTCTTATACATGACAAACTTTTTCTGTACACGCATTGGAACTCTTTCTCTTTACGTCACACGGTCTATATACAAACCCTATTTACGTTCAAAGATTTTTTCATTTTTCCCAACACACACTTATGGTTCACACAAAAGTTTCTTCATATACACTCGTTGCTCATACACACAAGGATTCCTTTCCATGCATCATTTACACACAAAAAAAACCTTTTATACAGACTTTCCTTTTTCTTTGTATACGCAGACATTTTATTCACAACGCTTCTTTCTTTTTATTAGGATTTTTGGTTCATTTTATTTTTTAGGACGACGTTCCTAAATGAAACAAGTACCGACGTAACAACTCAAACAATATGTATGTACAAAACAAAAGTCAATCAACATGAAACAAACGTTAGTCCCTTAGTCAAACAAAAATATATAACAGGAAAAATGGAAACAAAAAGAAATATGGATCAAGGGATCTCCTAATCATGTGGCCCCGCTCCTAAGAAATCAAGTAAATCGGTCATCTCCTCGTCCTCGCGGGCCTCATCTACCTCGTTGGGAGCCTCTGCTGGCGCCTCTCCTGCCCGGGTCTCAGGCCAATCTCCAGGTCATGCGACCTCTACCCTGAACTGGTCTGGAGTAGGGCACGGAAAAGAAGTAAAACCCTGGCTCTGCAGGCTGAGGCTCATCTGGTAAAGACAATCATGGGTCTGTACATGAGCCCGGTGGTTGGCCGCCTGCTGGTGAACCAAATGCCGCAAATACTGCTCCATATCAAACGATCCGGCTGGACCAGCCTGATGAGGTGGCGGCGTGTCTGCGGCCTGCGGAGCATCCCCCTGGGCCTTTCTCTGTATGCAATACTTCTCAATAAAAGCTTGGGTGATGGGCGGCCGAATCACCTTGCTAGGTGCGACGGGGACTCCGAACGACTGGCAGAGTCCTGTGATCAAGGCGGGAAATCCCAGGGCCCTGTTGGACTTATCCGGGTCCAGAGGGTGCCTGGTAGGCACCATACCTGCAAATAGATAGATGGCATCAGCGATTAACTGAGCCACGTGAATGCTCATCCGTGTCAGGATGGCGTACACCAGCTGACACTTCGGCAGGGGGAGGTCAGAATTATGATCACTGGGCTGGATGTTGCTGAGCAGCAAAGTCATCCAGATTTGAGTCAGGGTGGTCATGTTGGTGCGCATGATCCACACGCGTCTCCCAGCAGCAGTCCGGGCAAAATCCTGCCCCGGTATACATAGCAACTGGGCGATGGCCTCCTCATCGAACCCATCGGACCGGTTCCTCCTCTGGCCATACTCGCATTCCTGACCCTCCTCCAGCACTAAAGGGTATCCCAGGAACTGGCTAAGAGCATCCGCATCGAACGGGATCCACTGACCCCTCACCCAGGATCGCTTATCTCGCACGCCTTCCTCTGTAGGCTAAGCATTAGCATAAAATTCGAGGACTATGTCTGGGTCGAACTTGGCCATGGGAGTAACCAGTGATGCCCACTGCCGGCGAACTATCTCTTCCTGGAAATCGGTATACTCGTCATTCCTGAGCTGGACGCGTCGCTCCCGGAGAAATGACCATCCCTTGATGGCCTCGAAGCGCTGCTGGTGTTCAGTGCTCCTAAAGCGGTGACTGTCATACTCGGGAGCGGAACTGGTTCCTTCGGCCGCTTTATCCTTCCTGGATCTCTTTGAGGCAAGTTTCCTCGGGGCCATCTTGGGCTGCCTTGCAGCGACGTTCTCTGCTTGTTTAGCACCGGGAAGGGGCAACGATCGGTCGGTCGTGACCCTATCCCCACTTGCATCCGTCCCTATGTACCTGTAAGTAGGAAACAAAAAATCCAATGGCCAATCGTATCTGGTCATCGTCTTATCTTGGTTGATTTCCGCAGTCAACTTGTCTCGACTTCTAACCGTGACCTAAGAAGGCCCTGCCCCTGTTACCAAAAAATATGCATGTGTATGTGCATGTATGAATGTTCCTAATGCGGTGACTTTCTTAGTGAAGGCTGGTTAGATTCAATTTTAGATAAGCGTTTGGGGCATCCCATACACCGAGCGAAGAGGGCTCAAGTTATAACAAATCTAAAACACAAGGTTTGAAACCAAAGGGAGGACTAAAACCTCGCCCATCTTTTCTTTTCAAAGAAACGCGACAAATACAGTGAATGGGAATCTCTAGAGGAAACCAAGAAGAACGAGAAAAACTCAGAAATAAAAAACATGCAACGGTCCTCTCGATTGCCCCAGACTTCAAGCGTAATATCGTTTAACTACATCGGAGTTCATGGGCGAGGGCAACTCCTCGCCATCCATGTTGGTGAGTATCAGAGCACCCCCAGAAAAAGCTCTTTTCACCACGAAAGGTCCTTCATAATTCGGGGCCCACTTGCCTCGACTATCCTTAACAGCGTGGGACATCTTTTTCAGCACGAGGTCCCCCTCGTTGAACTTGCGCGGACGTACCTTCTTGTCGAATGCGTTCTTTACTCTTCGTTGATACAGACGCCCATGGCTCATGGCTGTCAAATGCTTACCTTCAATGAGGTTGAGTTGGTCGTAGCGTGCTTGAGCCCATTCTGACTCTTCTAGGCCGGATTCTGCTATTATCCTCTGAGAAGGAACTTCTACCTCAAATGGGAGTACTGCCTCCATCCCATAAACCAAGGAATACGGCGTTGCCCCAGTAGAAGTTCGCACCGAGGTTCTGTATCCGTGCAAGGCGAAAGGCAACATCTCATGCCAATCTTTGTATGACACTGTCATCTTTTCAACAATCTTCTTAATATTCTTATTCACAGCCTCTACAGCCCCATTCATCTTTGGCCGATACGGGGTAGAGTTATGATGCTGGATCTTGAAGTCCTCGCACATTTCCTGCATCATCTTATTGTTCAGATTGGTACCATTGTCAGTAATGATCTTCCTAGGGAGTCCGTATCGACAAATCAGCTCCTTCTTTATGAATCTAACTACCACATTCCTTGTGACATTAGTATAAGAAGCTGCTTGGACCCATTTGGTGAAGTAATCTATCGCCACAAGAATGAAGCGGTGACCATTCGACACTTTGGGTTCGATGGCCCCAATGACATCTATTCCCCACATGGAAAAAGGCCAAGGGGCGGTCATAACTTTCAGAGGATGTGGCGGAACATTGACATTGTCCGCGTGTGCCTGACATTTATGACATTTCCTTACATGAGCGCAGCAATCGCTTTCCATGGTGAGCCAATAATAACCGGCCCTAAGGATTTTTCTGGCCATAGCATGCCCATTGGCATGTGTCCCAAAGGAACCCTCGTGGATTTCCTCAATCATGAAGTTCGCCTCTTTGGCATCTACGCATCGTAGGAGGGTCATGTCGTGTTTTCGTTTGTACAGGATGGTACCGCTTACAAAGAAACCAGTAGCCAACCTCCTCAACGTCCTTTTGTCATTGTCAGAAATCCCTGGTGGGTATTCTTTGTTCTCGACATACTATTTGATGTCGAAATACCACGGTTTCCCATCCCGCTCTTCCTTTATTGCATAACAATATGCCGGCCTGCCTTGAGATTTGAATTCGATGTACGGCAGATCCCAGTGTGGGGCAAGTTGAAACATGGATGCCAAGGTGGCTAATGCATCAGCCATTTGATTCTCTTCCCGAGGTATGTGGTGGAAGGAAATGTCGTCAAAGTACTTGACTAACCTCAAGATGTGAGTTTGATAGGGTATCAACTTCGGATCCCTAGTTTCCCATTCTCCTTTCAACTGGCGTATCACCAAAGCTGAGTCTCCATACAACTTGAGTAGTTTTACATCAAAATCAATGGCCGCCTGAACCCCGAGGGCGCATGCTTCATACTCGGCCATATTGTTGGTACAATCAAAACCTAGCCTAGTCGTGAAAGGAATACACTGATCATCCGGGGATACAAGGACTGCCCCTACTCCGTGGCCCAAAGCGTTAGATGCCCCATCGAAGCAAACAATCCATTTGTCTATGTCCTCGTGCATCCGCTTCTCTTCAAACAGGGCCATGATATCTTCATCTGGGAACTCAGGGTGCATTGACCGATAATCCTAGAGGGGTTGCTGGGCCAAATAATCCGCTAAGGCACTTCCCTTTACCGCCTTTTGGGTGACGTAAACGATATCGAATTCAGATAATAGTACTTGCCACCTAGCCATTAGTCCCATGAGGGCCGATTTCTCAAAGATGTATTTCACGGGATCCATTTTGGAAATAAGCCACGTGGTATGGCTGAGCATGTACTGCCTAAGCCGATGTGATGCCCATACCAGAGCACAACACGTCCTTTCCAGCATTGAGTAATTCATCTCACATGCGGTAAACTTCTTGCTCAGATAGTAGATGGCTTGCTCTTTTTTCCCAGAATCATCATGCTGACCCAACACGCACCCCATAGACTCGTCCAACACGGTCATGTACAGGAAAAGAGGTCTTCCTGTTACAGGTGGCATGAGCACCGGGGGATTTGCGAGACTCTGTTTGATCTTCTCGAAGGCCTCTTGGCAGTCACTGTTCCACAGGACCGCCTGGTTCTTACGTAATAGCTTAAAAATGGGCTCACAGGTAGGGGTGAGTTGTGAGATAAATCTCGCGATATAATTCAACCTGCCCAAAAAACCCCGAACTTGCTTCTTCGTGCGTGGTTCCAGCATTTCAAGGATGGCCTTCACTTTCTCGGGATCTATCTCTATCCCTTTCTGACTTACGATAAATCCTAGCAGCTTCCCCGACTTCACCCCAAATGTGCATTTGGTTGGGTTTAGTTTTAATTGGTATTTTCGCAACCTTCCAAACAGCTTACACAGATTGACAAGGTGTTCGGTCTCAGTCCGAGACTTGGCAATCATGTCATCTACGTAGACCTCTATTTCCTTATGCATCATATCATGGAACAACGCCACCATGGCACGCTGATAGGTTGCCCCAGTATTTTTCAGCCCGAAGGCCATCACTTTATAGCTGAATGTCCCCCATAGGGTGACGAAAGTGGTCTTCTCTACATCTTCACGTGCCATCTTTATTTGATTATACCCCGAGAAACCATCCATAAATGAGAAAAGGGCGAATTTGGTTGTATTATCTACCAATATGTCAATGTGTGGCAGGGGAAAATTGTCTTTTGGACTGGCCCGGTTCAAGTCCCGATAGTCTACACACATTCGAACCTTGCCGTCCTTTTTCAGGACTAGGACAATATTGGCCACCCATTCTGGGTACCGAGCCACAACTAAAAACCCTGCGTCAAATTGCTTCCTTACTTCTTCTTTAATTTTTAAAGACATCTCGGGTCTCATTCTTCGTAACTTTTGCTTAACCGGGGAAGACCCAGGATTCAAAGGCAACTTATGCTGCACAATGTCGGAATCCAGACCGGGCATGTCTTGATATGACCACGCGAAGACATCTTGATACTCTTCAAGAAGGGTTATCAAGCCTTGGCGGATAGGCGCGGTCATACCGGTTCCTACCTTCACTTCTTTCTTTTCCTCCGTGGTCCCCAAGTTTACCAATTCGGTTTCTTCTTGGTAAGGATTCATTTTACGTTCTTCTTGAGCGACCAACCTCTCCAACTCTGGTGACAAGACGTCCTCTTCCTCTTCCTCGTTTATCGTTTGGCTTATATCTCGATCGAAATCGATTGTCAAACCCTCGTTGTTAGGATCCTCAAAGAATCGACCCTCATATCTATACCAAACAAGACAAAAGAAACAAAAACATGCAAAATGATATGAGAAAAGGTGGAACTGCAAGAACAGATGAAACAAGATCTCTTTGTTTATTTAATAAGGTAGGTTTCACAAAACAAAAGAGAAAGGAAATCTATAGGCTCTAATTACATTGAATCAGCAGTATAGACTTCTGACTGGCTTATCACGCGCCAGTTCCCCACTTGGGAATCGGGGTGGCATGGTTGCACAAAACTTGGTGGGTCTTGAGGGAACTCCTCTTCTATTGCAGCAACCTCCTCCTTGGACACCATTCCAGCGCTGGTGAAACACTGGCTAATACGGCTGGGCCATACCCTATCCGCCCGAAATCTTGACGGCACGTTCCTCCTCCCCGACATCCCGGGTTCATACCCTAATCCATACTTGTATGGATTTCCTTTGATATCGACCACGTCGGCACTCCCGAGGCAGTCCTTGCCTAGACCCATTCCGGGTTCAAATCCGTTCCTGAGCATAACACGGGCCACCATTATGGCCGCGTTGGAGAGAGAAGGTAGCGACGGACTTGGTTCCACAGAGGCGCAACTCACCACCTCAAAGGATTGGAAAGCCGTTTCCAATGATTCTTCCGCCGCTTCTACGTACGGTGCGGAGGAGGGGCAGCTCACTAACATATCCTCTTCACCCGACACTAACACTAAAAGTCCACCCACTGCGAACTTCAATTTTTGGTGAAACGTTGAAGGGACCACTCCCAGCGCATGAATCCAAGGTCTTCCCAAGAGGCAGCTATAGGCGGGATTTATATCCATTACTTGAAACACCACATTGCAAGTGTGGGGGCCTATCTGAATGGGAATGTCGATTTCCCCCATCACTTCCCGCCGAGTACCATCAAAGGCTCGCACCACCATCGAGCTCGGTTTTAAACGTGACGCACTAAAAGGAAGCTTTTCCAAAGTGGTCTTCGGCATTACATTTAAACTCGATCCATTGTCGATAAGTACCTTTGCGACAACGTGGTCCATACATCTCACCGACACATGTAGAGCCTTGTTGTGTCCTCTCCCCTCAACGGGAATCTCTTCTTCCGCAAACGCGATATAATTGTTGGTGGTTATATGATTAACGATGCCTTCGAAACCCTCCACTGAGATATCGTGGGCTACATGGGCATCATTGAGGACTTTTATCAATAGCGTGCGATGAGGCTCAGAGTTTATGAGCAGTTCAAGCAATGAGATCCTTGCTGGAGTTTTATTCAGTTGCTCGACTACCTTAAACTCGCTTTGTTGGATGAGGCGAAGGAACTCATGGGCCTCTTCCAAAGTCACTGTTTTTCCTTGAAGACCTTCTTTCTTTTCAGCCCCTCTTACCACTGGAGGATCTACTTCTTTCGAGGGGGTGGCTATGTCTGTGGGCTCTTGGACCATGGGCGCTTTCCCTTTGGAGGGCAATTCCGCCGAGTGAGGGGAAGCGAATACCCGACCACTGCGGGTTACGCCACTGAGGCCGGTGATGTTGGTTACCTTAGCTGACAGGGAGTCAACTTCGGTTGCCACTCTTTCGCTGGACGCGGGAGGGGTATACTTCCACGGAACAGCCTTATTACTTTGATATGCAAATGACGTTGGCTTGGGCGCCGCCCAGGGGTATATGGGTGTGGAGCCGGTCCTTTTTCTAGTAAAACATATCACTAGGGCCTTGGGGGTTAGAGGAACCTTCTTCTCTTCCGACTGCATGCAAATTTGTGGTTCTTCCTTTTCTCCTATGGATACTTCAAGCTGCCCTCAATCCATGAGCCGCTGAAGCAATTCTTCCACCGCGGGACAGGTTTCCATGTCATGCGACTCCCCGAGGTGAAATAAACATTCATCATTTTCGTTTCCACCACGGGAGACCATGCACGCCGCTTGCAGTGATTGATAGATGAAGCGTCTAGAAGTAGCCACCTCTCCTAATCTCTTTGCCCGCGATGGCCCATCCTCTTCGACGGCGTTCACGCTAGCCTCTCCATGACTAGCTAGCGGGTTGGTTTTAACATTTGGGCCTTTCTCTTGAAACGATAGCCAACCGACACTGATTAGGTGTCGTACCTTATATTTGAACGGGAGGCAGGAGTCAATGTTGTGTCCGGGAACTCCACTATGGTACGCACACTTGGCACCCGGGTCATACCACTTGGGGTAGGGTGGCTGGAGGACCTTCCCGGGTATGGCCACCACCAAATGATTTTCCAATAATGAAGGCCATAACTCAGAGTATGCCATGGGAATAAGAGAGAAGTTATCTTTTGGGGGCGGGTGCTGTGCATATTTATAGGTCGCGCCGGGGGCTGTATTATTAACTGGCCGGGGAGCGGCTGGAGCTGTGTGTTGGGCCGGTGCTCTTTCTACTGCGGGTGGTCCTTGTACTTGAGTCGGGAGGGAATTCCTGACTCGGATTAAAAAATTTGGGGGATTGGGCTGGTATGAGCTTTGGATATTTTCGGGTGCTTTCATCCACGTCGGGGCGGTGGTCACCGCGTGGGCGTCTCCTTCCTTTTTCCTCGCGCCCACTACTGGGGCTCTTCTGTTGTTGTTGGGGGCCATATTGGCAGCATATTCGAACTTGCCTTTTCGTAGTCCGGATTCAATCCTTTCTCCGGCGAAGACGAGATCTGCAAAGTTAGCTGGCATGTAGCCTATCAGCTTTTCATAGTAGAACGTGGGTAACGTATCTACCATAATTGTGATCATCTCCCTCTTCGTCATGGGCGGTACGACTTGGGCTGCGAGATCTCTCCATCTTTGGGCATATTCCTTAATGGACTCATGCTCTCGCTTAGTCATACTCTGAAGCTGGTTCCGATCGGGAGCCATGTCCGTATTGTACTGGTACTGCCTAATGAAGGCAGTTGCCAAGTCCTTCCACGATCGGATCTGGGAAGCTTCTAGATTGGTATACCATGCTACAGCTGCTCCGGCCAAGCTGTCTTGAAAGAAATGGACCAACAACTTTTCGTCCGCAGAATACGCCCCCATCTTTCGGCAATACATCCGGAGATGCCCTTTTGGACATGTCGTCCCTTTGTACTTATCAAAGTCTGGTACTTTGAACTTGGGAGGGATGACGATGTTGGGCACGAGACATAAATCCGCCAAATCCGAGAATGGGTAATTGCCAAGACCCTCGACTGCTCTTAACCTCTCTTCAAGCGCCTCCATCTTCCCCTTATCTTCCGCGAAGGGAACAGATTCTTTTACAGGTGTGGGTGAAGCCGGGATATGGCGGACTATGTTCGGTTGGGGTAGTTCATGGGGGGACGAATCTTTGAGGTGGAGCAGGGGGCCAAGATGGGTATCTCCTTCCTCATCGTCTTGCCCGGGATAGTCGTCATAAGGTGGGAGTTGCCCCTCGAAAGTAGGGGCTTGGCTTAAATCTTCCGGGGTGGCACGGGGGGTGAAGTCCGGAGGCAAGCCATAAGGATAAGCTTGCGGACTATACCTTCGACCAAACACGGCCGTGTTTCTGTCTCGGCTCGGATTTAAGGCGGGTTGTAGCACCGGCTCCGCTTCCCTAACTGTACTGGAGGCGGTTGCCGTGGCTTTATCCTCTATAGATTTTTGGAGTTTTAACATGACCTCCGAGATGGAAGCTGATCGAGGCCGTACCCGAATCAAATAAACATGAAAATGCAGTAATTAGGAAGTGATCCTAGGTCGTTTCCCACCGAGCAGTGACAAGCCAAATGTTCATAATATACTTGCAGTAACGATGGGGGGGGGGGGTTTGGTTGTTTGGTAATTAAAGAGCAGAACAAATAAAATGGAATACGAAACTACTAATATTAAAAACGGGTTGTTTCCTCTGATTCAGAAGCCATTCTCTTATCCTGGGTTATGGAGAATTCGTCCCTAACAGTCAACCACTTAATCCAACCCTATTTCAATTTACTAAGCGAAAATCAACTTAGGGTTTTCAATACGTGATTAGGAACCACATACACCAGTTAGCCCTTCGTCCATTAAGCATGAACGCAAGATAGGCTCAGAGGCAATTAATCGAACACGAAGCGTGCACTGATTAATATTCACGAAATTGGGATAACTGGTGAAGGGAAAACTGCCAGGAAACCACATTACAAACGAAACCTCAAAGAGAGTTGGGCTTCGTCCTCAAAAGGAAACAACACCAGAAAATCTAGCCTTCCATGGATTCAAACAGAAAACGCAAATGAAGCATGAAGCAGAAACGTAAATGAACAAAAACATAAATGAACAGAAACGTAAATGAACAGAAATGTAAATGAATAGAAACGTAAATGAAAGTAGAAGAAGAAGCAAGAATGAACTCGTAATTAGAAGCAGAAAACGGAAATTTGCATTAAGAACGAAAACTGTAACAAGGGAACAGAAAAACGTGAAAACCTAAAACCAAAGCTCTGAATAATCAAAATAGCATAGCAGAATAGAATGCCCTGCACGAATCCCAAGGCATCTATTTAAAAAGAGTCACTCAAAGTCACTGGGCCCTATTACAATACTCTGGCCCAAAACAAAATAAACACTGAACAACATAAAATAAAATTGCGAAATTTCCTAATTAGAAATTAACTAAGATAAGCGCTGCTTTATTTGCCCTCTTCAAGTCCACAACCAAAATCCGGATTAAGCCCAATGTTTCATTAATTCCTGAAATTAGATTAAAAACATCAAATTACCTAAATGAGCCCAAATAATAAGACTGCCTAATTAATTGACAATTAAGACCAATCAATAATTAAAATGGTGCAAAAAGGGTTTAGAAAATAGAAGAAAATGATGGCACATCAGAAGCCATTTGATCTTTTAAAGCCGATAGATCGGCCTTCATCTGTTCCTACACGCCCTCTTCATTATCCATTTTTCTGGATCGAGTGTTATAGGGGTGCCTTGGTGTTTTCTTAGTTATGATGAAATTCCTAAAGAAATAAACAATGGTGAGTATGCCACCAAAACATGAATATGCAAATGAATGATCGGAGCACTCGGATCCACCCCAAGGATTTTTAGATAACATGATGAGTTCAGAACTTCTCATTTTATAAAAAGAACAAAGCTTTCATCTAGCCAAGATTATACAAAGGCGTTACAAGAGAACCTAACGATTTCTAATTGTGTGGGCCATCAAATCTATCATGTGTTGACAGTAATTGATTAGCCCATGCATCTCCTCAGGGGCCGTACACACTTCGGCCATGGCTTTTGCTTTGGCTAATAGACGCGGGAGGTCTTGACTTCCATTCAAGGTCAAGGCGAACCTATCCATCCACATAGTCGCTTCTTGATGCAAAGCATCAATCACTCTCCCTCTTGCTTCTTTTTCGGCGTACAACTGTGCAAAATCCTCCACTAGCTTTTGTTCATGGGCCACAGACTGGTTCAACTCTTCCTTGTATTGCCCTATGATAGCTAGCATGCTTTGCTCCGTGGCTTCCAAGTGTTGAGCCAAACTCCTTTTGGACCTCGCGCAAGCAATTAACTCTTCTTTTAAGATCATGCCATGCACCCGTGACCGATCTCTTTCCTCTCTTCGGAGCTTGAGCTCATTGTTGCTACCCACAATGCTCCTCGGAATTTCTCTTGACCATATTCCTCCTTGCGGGCCCTTTTGGTTTCTTGTTCAAGGGCTCTTGCAGTGGCCGCGTTTTCCTCTTGTAACTCGGTGCACTCTTTCCGGATGTGTGTAGCAGCTGATTTGAACTTCTCCTTGGCGAGTCTTGCCTTCCCTAGCTCCAATTTTAGAGCTCGAACTTCTTCATCTTCCTCCGGAGCTTCGAAGTTCTCCTCATCGATAACTTTCAACTTGGAGAGCCAATCTAACCCTCGCGTGTGAATTCTTAGCCATCCATGATAACCTCCGATGACGCCATTACGGATGCCCCTAAGCTCCTTGTCTTTCCTCAATGGACTCCTCCACGCCTTGTGGATTATTTGTATAACCTTGAGACCTTGTGCGCCTAAATCTTTCACAAGGAAAGGTGAGAGACTTCCTTCCGTTGGCGCTCCCCTCATGGGGTACCCTAGCTGTCTTATGGCGAGCACGGGATTATAATTAATACACCCCCTAGTCCCTATCAATGGAACATTAGGGTAGTCCCCACACGAGAACAGAACTCCTTCCTTGCCTTCCTTCCAACGAGGAAACCAATTGATTGCGCTGCCCCTATCTCCGCCAAATGTTGGTCCCAATCGACTCTTCCTTTTTCGGCGCATGAGCGATAACTTTGAAGCAGACACGGGTGTCTTGTGTCTTGTTGGAATAGGTGTGAAATCAACCACACACAGAGAGCGGGTAAACAACAGACAATCCGTGCACTGTTTTTCTCACACCTCCGGTCAAAGGTGTCAAACAAATCTGTCAAGATAGCCACCACTGGACTTTCCTTGCTATGATGATATGCGAGGAAAGCATCAATGGCGGCTAAGTCTACCAAACCGTCAACGTTCGGAAAGAGGACAACCCCAAAAATCAACAAAGCTAATATATCCGCAAACGGGCCCCACTTCTCTTGGCTTGCCATATCCCTTGCCTTGCCTTCCAAGTATTTCCGAGGCAGGCCCACTATGCCGTTCCGAGTTTGCTTCATGCGATCCAACTCTTTTGCTGAATCTCAAACCACAGCTGCAATCTTGCTCAAGGAAGGAAGAAAGCCAGAGAAAAGATACGGTTTTCTCCCCCCAAGAGGGCATCCTAATATTTCCTCAAACTCTTCAATAGTTGGGGCCATTTGGAAGTCCCCAAACGTGAAACACCTCAACGACTGGTCATAGTATTGGGCGAGGGATACGACAGCTTCCGTAAATACCTCCGCTGTGGTCAAATCCAGAATCTTCCCGTACACTTTGCGGAAGGCTTGCCTTTGGAGAGGTCCCATCAACCGTCCCAGTTCCTTGAGGCTAGTGACATCTAGACTTTTAACCTTGACTTGATAAAAACTTTTGCCGTTTTGATTTGTCCCCATCATTTACCTAAAAAAGGGGTGGATCAAGACTCCGACATGAATGATGCAATGCGTATGCATGAAACAGAAAGAAAACAACACAAAGGGGTAATTCACACATACGAGACCGCATAGATCCAATTTTAATGCTACGTTTGGGCATGATGGCGCCTCGACGTTGCATTAAAAAGGTTACATATTACTCTAAAGAAACCAAACACCACTGGCAAAAAAAAAACTATAAACTAGTGCTATTTATCAAAAGATGCATGAGAACAAATGCCACGGAGCGTGTTTGCTCTTTGCCCCTATTTGGGAACCTATAGGATAATATCTAGGGGTCTCTAATAACTACTCCCCAACAATTCATAACTCACACGGCTGTTCTCTAGAGGTATCATCACTCAAGATAATAATATTGTGGCGGTATGGAATACCAGCGACAACACATTATAAAGAGAGAAAGCTCTAGACGAGGTTTCACTATTATCAAGCAAGTGGGAGACCTAGCATGATGATAGATTCACCTCCACTCCTTAAATTCCCATGAACCCGGGTGTAGGGCCCCTTTTTTACTCAAACCCGTGGGTGCTTAGAATGCAGTGTAAAGAATGCGAAATAGACAACAGTTATTTACATTTTACACAGTTCAAAAAATGCACACACGAAGTTTCACAAATCCACAATTCATTAAGATAGGCCTAACTCACAAAAAATCCCCAGTGGAGTCACCAACTGTCGCAACGTGCCCTTTTGCGGGCGAGCGAAGGCGAGGCTCACGGGTGCGCTTTCCAAAGGAGGAAAGATACGCGGAGTCGCCACCAACGTTTATATGTGGGAAACGTCGAAAAAACCGATGGAAGCCGGTCAAAATGAAAATTCTAAGTTCGGGAGTTGTATTTACGTTTGAGGAAGGTATTAGCACCTCTCACGTTTGTCTCAAAGGACAACAGCCTATTTTTTAGAATTGTGGAAATTGTATTACCTTAACTTTTATTTCTTTTTATTTTTTGAGGTCGACAAAAGCGAGGCTTTTGCTCCTACGTACCCTCCATCGAAGAGGAAATCAGACCTATGTAGTTCTTTCCTATGCGTGAATCAAGTGGTTCTTTTTACTTGAAGGGTGATCATTTTAAGGCGTTGGACCTTAAAAATGATCCATTTTACTTGGTAAGAAACTGAAATGATAAATTTTCAAAATCCTATTTGTGTGTACGAGCTTGACTAGGCGAGTTGATTTTAGCCTTAGTTTCACTTTAGTTATTAGTCAATTCAATTAAGAATGAGAAATCCCAAAGAGAAAACGTCCGATTGATTTTTCGCTTTATTTTACTAAAAGGTATTTTTTTTATTATTATATTATTATTTTACCTCTTTTTTGATTTCCAACGTGTTTACGGCACGACCGAACGGTCGGAATTCATTTTAACCGAAATTAACGGATGATACAATTCAAACGATCGGTGGAAATTTATTTTATTTTTAGATTACGCGAGAAATGACTTAAATAAATGACTTAAGCACGTCAAAAGGGGGTATAAAAAGCGAATGAAAACGAGAATAAAAATACATGAAACAAAATGTGGACCACCACGGGTACATAGAATGAATTGAAAAGCTCGGTTTGAGTTACTTACCCGTTGAAGACTGAAGAAAACGAAGAACGAACGATGAATGTTGAAGAACGGTCGAGAATCTTCGCGTAATTACTCACGGAAATGTTACGGAAGCGCCTCGGCTTGGATTTTCTTCACGGAAATAATTTTCCTCAGCAATTTTGAGAGAATGAGAAGTGCCAAGAAGGCTGAACCCCTTCTCCCTTTACTCCTCCCCCTATTTATAGCAAAATAGGGGAGGAGCTCGCCCAGGCGAGCAAGGTTGCTTCCTCCAGAGGCAACAGCCTTCTGGAGGAAGAATCTGGAAGGCCCAAGTGGGCCTGATTGCTATTTGTACCCCCCTTTTTACTAAATGCACCCCCTCTACCTTTTTTGGTAATTCTTTTTCCGTAACGTTACGAAAGTTTACGAATTTCGTAACAATACTTATTTTCCTTCCGCAAGGTTACGAGTCCTTACGGATTATGTATTTACTCTTTTTTAGCTTTCGAAGAAGTTACAAAAACTCACGGATTGCGAAAAATATCTCCTTTCGATTTTCGTCACATCACGGAATTTTCACGGATCGCGTAAGCCTGCTTCCTTTTGATTTTCGGCACGTCTCGGGACTTCACATATTGTGCAACAAAGGGTGCCAAATATCTCGAAGCGGCCAATCAATGGTTGTATATCATCAAATTATAATCCCCGGACGAAATTAGGGTATGACAAGTGTAATTGATTATACTATATTAGTAATCGATTACAAGTGAATTTGAACGTTGGAATTCAAATCCAATTGTGAAGAGTCACAACTTTTCATAAAATGAATTGTGTAATTGATTACACCTTTGTGGTAATCGATTACCAATGAACAATTTTGAAGAAAAAGTTAAGAGTTATAACTCTTAACATGATTTTCTCAAAAGTCATTGCTTTTCCAATAGTTTCTTTGACCAGATATGAAGAGTCTATAAAAGCATGACTTTGGCACACATTCAATACATATATGATATTCTTCCAAACAATTCTTTTTCACAATCTTTCTCTAACCATTGCCCATTGCTTTTTCTTTGCCAAAAATCTTTCTAAACTTTGTTTCAAAAATTTGTTTTTTCTGCAAGTGGAAATTCTGCAAAAAACAAAAGTGTGCTATCTTTTCATCCCTTCTCCCTCTTGCCAAAAGATTCAAAGGACTAACCGCCTGAGAATTCTTTTGATTCTTCCCTTTCCCTTAAACAAAAGATTTCAAAGGACTAACTGCCTGAGATATCTTTTGTTTCCCCTTACAAACATTCAAGGGACTAACCGCCTAAGAATTCTTTGTCTTAACACATCGGAGCGTACATCCTTTGTGGTACAAGTAGAGCGTACATCAACTTGGGTTGTGATACTAAGAACAAGAGAGGGTACATCTCTTGTGGATCAGTTTAACTGGAACGTACATCCACTTGGTTGTTCAAAGAGAACAAGGGAGGGTACATCGCTCGTGGATCTTTGCTTGTAAAGGATTTTACAAGGTTATTGGAAATCTCAAGAATCGGTGGTTGCTTGGGGACTGGATGTAGGCACGGGTTGTGGCCGAACCAGTATAAATCTTGTGCTTGTCTTCTTCTTCCCTACACTCTTTAATTTCTGATGTGTACTTTTATTTCCGCTTGACTTTTGTCTAAGTTATTGTTTTTGTTCTTTACTTTTGCATAACTTAGTAGTAAAGCCTAATTGAATCTAGTAATATTAAGAAGGACAAATTTTTAATTAGTCAATAAACGTTCATAATTAATTCGACCCCTCCTTCTTAATTATTCCGAGGCCACTTGATCCAACAAGTGATATCAGAGCAGATACCTTGAGAAAAGTTTCACAACTTCAAGATAAATGGCCTCTTTAAATTCTCTATTTTCTAAAAGTAATTTCAGGTCTAGATGAAATCTGAAATTATTTCATGATCATGATGAAGACCAAGCCAACTTATGTCTCATGACAAAATCTCATGAGAACAACGAGGAAGAATCTGTTAGGAAGAAGTGGTACATCGATAGTGGATGTTCCAAGCATATGACGGGAGATGTATTCAAGTTTACAACCATTTCCCCCAAGAAAAGTGGACATGTTACATATGGCGACAACAACAAAGGAAAAATCATTGGAGTCGGAAAAATAGGTACGAGTTCCTCTACTCCCATTGAAAATGCGTTACTTGTAGAAGGTTTAAAGCATAGCCTATTAAGTGTTAGTCAATTATGTGATAGAGGATATAAAGTATCTTTTGATTCTAAAAAATGTGTTATCAAACATGAGCATGACAAAGATATTGAGCATATAGGTTTCAGAGAAAATAATGTTTACATGATTGATTTGAAACAAAAATATGAAAATGATAAATGCTTTCTAAGTAAAGATAGTGATCCTTGGTTATGGCATAAGAGAATTTCTCACATTAACATGGATCATTTAAATAGATTAATCTCAAAAGACCTAGTTGTTGGTTTACCAAAATTGAAGTTTGAAAAAGATAAATTATGTGATGCATGCCAAAAAGGTAAACAAACAAAAACATCTTTTAAATCTAAAAATATTATCTCTACCACTCAACCATTACAATTACTGCATGTGGATTTGTTTGGACCCTCTAGGGTCATGAGTTTTGGTGGTAGTTACTATGAATTAGTAATTGTTGATGACTATTCTAGGTATACTTGGACTTTATTTCTTACTCACAAAAATGATGCATTTCTTGCATTTAGGAGACTTGCCAAAGTCATCCAAAACAAGAAAAGTTTCGAAATTATCTCCATTAGAAGTGATCATGGAGGTGAATTTGAAAACAATGATTTTGAAATGTTTTGTGATGAACATGGCATAGAACACAATTTTTCTGCACCTAGGACACCCCAACAAAATGGTGTAGTAGAAAGGAAAAATAGATCTTTAGAAGAAATAGGTAGAACTCTCTTAAATGACACTCCACTCCCAAAATATTTTTGGGCTGAAGCTGTCAACACCGCATGATATATTATGAATAGAGCCTTAATAAGACCCATTCTTAAGAAAACCCCATACGAACTATTTAACAATAGAAAACCAAACATTGCTCATTTACATGTTTTTGGATGTAAATGTTTTGTCCTAAACAATGGTAAAGAAAGCCTAGGTAAATTTGATGCTAAGGCGAATGAGGGCATCTTTCTTGGTTATTCCCTACATAGCAAAGCCTTTAGGATATATAACAAAAGAACCATGACAATTGAGGAATCAATACATGTTTCTTTTGATGAAACTAATATTATCTCTCCGAGAAAGGAGTTTCTTGATGATATTGCAGATTCTTTGGAAGATATGTACAATCAAGAAAAGAATCTAAAAAGGAAGAGAAATGAAGAAAACAAGGATGTTCAAGATGACATAGCCCAAGAAAATGATGATCTTCCCAAAGAATAAAAAACTTCAAGAAATCATTCTCTTGACAACATCATCGAAGATATCTCAAAAAGGGTAACAACTAGACACTCTCTTAAAGATTTATGCAATAACATGGCATTTGTTTCTATGATAGAACCTAAAAACTTTAAAGAAGCCATAATAGATGATCAATGGATAGTTGCTATGCAGGAAGAGTTAAATCAATTTGAGAGAAATAATGCTTGGGAACTAGTTGAGAAACCACATAACTACCCCATTATAGGAACAAAATGGGTATTTAGAAATAAACTAGATGAAAATGGTATAGTAATTAGAAATAAAGCTAGACTAGTTGCAAAAGGGTACAACCAAGAAGAAGGTATAGACTATGAAGAAACATTTGCACCTGTAGCTAGATTAGAATCCATTAGAATGCTTTTAGCCTATGCATCTATTATGAACTTTAAACTATATCAAGTGGATGTCAAGAGTGCCTTCTTAAATGGTCTAATCTAAGAGGAAGTATATGTAGAACAACCTCCCGGGTTTGAAGACTCACAAAAATTAGATCATGTCTATAGGTTAAAGAAAGCACTTTATGGGTTAAAACAAACACCTAGGGCTTGGTATGAAAGATTAAGTAAATTCCTATTTGAAAAGAATTTCATTCGAGGAAAGGTAGATACCACCTTATTCATAAAAAAGAAGAATAATGATATCTTATTGGTACAAATTTATGTTGATGATATAATATTTGGATCTACTAATGAATCTTTGTGCAAGGAGTTTTCTATTGACATGCAAAGTGAGTTTGAGATGTCCATGATGGGTGAGTTAAATTACTTTCTTGTACTACAAATCAAACAAACAAATGATGGGATCTTTGTCAACCACGCAAAATATTGCAAGGAACTCATCAAAAGATTCAGAATGGAAAACTCAAAACACTTGGCTACACCTATGAGCACTGGTTGCTACCTTGACAAAGATGAGTCCAGTCAACCTGTTGATGAAAAACAATATAGAGGTATGATTGGATCTCTACTTTACTTATATGCAAGTAGGCCAGATATTATGTTTAGTGTGTGCATGTGTGCAAGATTTCAATCAAATCCAAAGTTTTCACATCTAACCGCAGTAAAAAGAATCAAAAGATATCTCTTAGGAACTACTAACTTAAGATTATGGTACCCTAAGAATTCTTTATGCAATTTAATAGGATACTCAGATTCGGATTTTGCTGGATCTAAAACAGATAGAAAGAGCACTAGTGGCACATGTCAGTTCTTAGGGTCTGCTCTTGTCTCTTGGCATAGCAAGAAGCAAAATAATGTAGCATTATCCACAGCCGAAGCAGAATACATCTCTGTTGGTAGTTGTTGTACACAGATCCTGTGGATGAAACAACAACTATCTAATTATGGGATTGTATTAGACCATATTCCCATAAAATGTGACAACACAAGTGCCTTAAATATATCTAAGAACCTAGTCCTCCACTCTACAACCAAGCACATATAAAATAGTGTAGCATTATCCACAGTCGAAGCATAATACATCTCTGCTGGTTGTTGTTGTGCACAGATCCTGTGGATGAAACAACAACTATCTGATTATGGGATTGTATTAGACCATATTCCCATAAAATGTGACAACACAAGTGCCTTAAATATATCTAAGAACCCAGTCCTCCACTCTAGAACCAAGCACATAGAAATTAGCATCATTTTCTTAGAGATCATGTCCTAAAAGGTGGCTGTGTTCTAGAATTTATAGATACCAAAAACCAACTCGCATACATTTTCACAAAACCACAAAACCACTACCCAAAGATTCTTTCTACCCAAAGACATTTTCACAATTCAAGATTCAAGATTCAAGAGAAGAAATCAAGAAGCAACAAGTCAAGACTTCATATAGGATAAGTATTAAAAGATTTTTTCAATAACCAAATAGCACAGTTTTGTTTTACAAAAAAATTTTCTCAAATTTTTCTAAGTTACCAGAGTGATTACTCTCTGGTAATCGATTACCAGTTATTAGTAATCGATTACTAGTGACAAGTTTGGTTTTCAAAATGTTTTTAAATGGTTTACAACGTTCCAAAATGATTTTCAAATAGTGTAATTGATTACACTATATTAGTAATTGATTACAAGTGAATCTGAACGTTGGAATTCAAATCCAATTGTGAAGAGTCACAACTTTTCATAAAATGAATTGTGTAATCGATTACACCTTTGTGGTAATCAATTACCAGTGAACAGTCTTGAAGAAAAAGTTAAGAGTACTCTTAACATGATTTTCTCAAAAGTCATTACTTTTCCAATGGTTTCTTTGACCAGACATGAAGAGTCTATAAAAGCATGACATTGGCACACATTCAATACATATATGATATTCTTCCAAACAATTCTTTTTCACAATCTTTCTCTAGCCATTGCCCATTGCTTTTTCTTTGCCAAAAAGCTTTCTAAACTATGTTTCAAAACTTTGTTTTTTCTGTAGTGGAAATTCTGCAGAAAACAAAAGTGTGCTATCTTTTCATCCCTTCTCCCTCTTGCCAAAAGATTTAAAGGACTAATCGCTTGAGAATTCTTTTGTCTTAACACATTGGAGCGTACATCCTTTGTGGTACAAGTAGAGCGTACATCTACTTGGATTGTGATACTAAGAACATCGGAGGGTACATCTCTTGTGGATCAGTTTAACTGGAGCGTACATCCACTTGGTTGTTCAAAGAGAACAAGGGAGGGTACATCCCTCATGGATCTTTGCTTGTAAAGGATTTTACAAGGTTATTGGAAATCTCAAGAACCAGTGGTTGCTTGGGGACTGGATGTAGGCACGGGTTGTGGCCGAACCAGTATACATCTTGTGTTTGTCTTCTTCTTCCCTACACTCTTTAATTTCTGATGTGTACTTTTATTTCCGCTTTACTTTTGTTTAAGTTATTGTTTTTGTTCTTTACTTTCGCATAACTTAATAGTAAAGCCTAATTGAATCTAGTAATATTAAGAAGGATAAATTTTTAATTAGTCAAGAAACGTTCATAATTAGTTCAACCCGTCCTTCTTAATTATTCCGAGGCCACTTGATCCAACATAAGGGTTTAGCAAGAATTTAACATAACAGTGCCAATAGGACACATATAATCAAGGAAAACATAGGTTTTGCATCTCTACACTGTAGATGCATATGTTGTATGAAGGTTTTGATGATGCCAAAAGATGAAAGCCATTCAAAATTGATCCACGACTAGATCAAGAAATCAAGAGAAACGACTAACAATTAGTCCATTATATGTTAAAAGAATCCCTTAAAAGAGATTGCAAATGTTTGGCCTTAAGTTAATCTTTCAAAACACCGTACAAATTTTTAAGTTAAATTCTGTTTTGAAAAAAACATTTTTCTCTCTAGTAATCGATTACCAGAGGCTGTAATGGATTACCAGAAGAAAAAATTGTTTTAGCACAGTTTTAGAAAAGATTTAAATTTGAATTTTAAATATGTAATCGGTTACCAAGAGATTGTAATCGATTACCAGAGGCAAAACTGTTTTAAAATAACTTTTAGAAAGTTTTGAATTGTGTAATCGACTACCAGTCACGAAAATTTGAAATTCAAATATGAAGAGTTATAACTCCTCAAAATTAATCGTGTAATCGATTACAACATATCTGTAATCGATTACTAGTGAGGAAATTTTGAAGATAACTCTAAAAAGTCACAACTTTTCACAAGTGTTTGAAAGGCCACCAAAGGCCTATAAATATGTGACTTGTGTTCCAAATTCTTTAGAGTTTTTCAGAACAATAATTATCCTATCCTCTCGAAAGAAAACCTTTGGCCAAACACTTACAAAATCATTAAGGATTCTTATAAGATCTTCATCTTGTAACATTCTTCCCTATAAGAGAGAAACATTCTTCTTTACTTAAAAGAAAACGACTGTTATTCAAGAGACAGTGGGTCTCTTGATTTGTAAAGATCTCTGAATACAAGGGAAGGGTATCCCTGTGTGGTTCAGAAATTGTAAAAGGAATTTACAAGTTAGTTGAAATCTCAAGTGGGTTACTTGAGGACTGGGCGTAGGCACAGGGCATGGCCGAACCAGTATAAAACTGAGTTTGTATTTCTCTCTTCCCAAAACTTCTTTAATTTATTTCATTTTAATTTTACTTTGCTTATTTTAAAGAAGTATCGATTGAATTGTTCTTTACTTCGTTTATATTAAGTCTGTATATTTCATTTCAAGAGAGAATTAAAAGTTTGTTAGTGGGAAATTTTGAAACTTAATTCACCCCCCTCTTAAGTTATTGAGGCCACTTGTTTAACAAGTGGTATCAGAGCTTAATTCTTGTACAAAGTTTAGAAACTTCAAGAATATGGCCTCATCAAACTTTTTATTTTGCGAAGGGAACTCTATAAATAGGCCTCCTATTTTCAATGGTGTGGGTTATCAATATTGGAAAACCCGCATGCAAATTTTCATAGAGGCTATAGATTTAAATAACTGGGAAGCCATATAAATTGGACCTTACATCCCTACTATAGTAGCAGGAAATACAACCATAGAAAAACCTAGGGAACAATGGGATGAGGAGGAAAAGAAGTTAGTACAATATAATTTAAATGCCAAAAATATAATTACATCTGCATTAGGAATGGATCAATACTTTAGGGTGTCAAATTGCAAGAGTGCAAAAGATATGTGGGATAACTTACAAGTAACCCATGAAGGAACTACAAATGTAAAAAGGTCTAGAATAAATACCTAACTCATGAATATGAATTGTTTAGGATGAATCCTAATGAAACTATACAGGACATGCAAAAGAGATTCACACACATAGTAAATCATCTTGCATCATTAGGAAAGATATTTCCCAATAAGGATCTTATTAATAAAGTTTTGAGATGTTTAAGCAGGGAATGACAATCAAAGGTAATGGCTATTACAGAATCAAGGGATCTTTCAAACATGTCTCTTGCAACTTTGTTTGGAAAGTTACAGGAACATGAAATGGAACTAATAAGATTGAATCAGCATGAGGAGAATGACAAGAAAAAGAAAGGAATCACACTTAAAGCTTCATCCTCAATTCAAGAAGGAAGTGATAAAAAAGATTTAAATGAAATAGATGAAGATGATGATTTCAGTTTCCTTATAAAGAGGTTCAACAAATTTCTAAGAAACAAAGGAAATCAAAGAAGATCAAATTTCAAATCAAAGAAAATAGCATAAGATTCATTCTCTCTTCCAAAATGTTATAAATGCAATCAACCAGGGCATCTGAGAGTTGATTGCCCAAGTTTCAAGAAAAGAATAGAGAGATCTGAAAAGAAAACTTTCAATAAGAAGAAAGCAAAGAAGGCCTACATTACTTAGGAAGACAACAATATGGACTCATCTGAAGATTCAGAAAATAAAGTTGTAAACCTAAGTCTGATGGCCGAGAATTATGAAAGCGATGAAGAGGTAACATCTTCATTTGATGAATTACAAGATGCATTCATTGATTTACATAAAGAATCAATCAAACTTGCAAAACTAGTTTCATTTTCTAAGAAAACTATTTCAAACTTAGAAAAAGAAGTTTTAAAAATAAATAAAGAATTAGAAAATCTTAGAACCGAAGTTAAAACTTTAAGATCAATTGACACAAATCATTCTTCCACCTTAAAAATAATACATGATAAAATTGTAACAAGTATAGAAAAGAAATCAAGGAATTGAAAATTTCTCCTGCCAAATTTTCTATTGGCATAAATAATTTAGATATTATATTAGGATAGCAAATATGTGTTTTTGATAAGGCTAGATTAGGATATAAACCTGATAAACAACAAAAATTTTATAAAAATTTCTTTGCATCTACACAAAAGAATAGTTCTCCTTTCTTGATTTGTTTTTACTGTGGAAAGAAAGGATATGGTACATCTACATGCTATTTTAAGAAAAATAGTAATAATATTAAAATGATATGGGTCCTAAAAGGATCTTTTATTAAAACTGACACAGAAGGACCCAAGAAAGTTTGGGTACCTAAGTCATCAGCATGATCATATATGGTTCTTTGAAGAAGAGTTGGTACATAGATAACGGATGCTCTAAACACATGATGGGAGATGCATCAAAGTTCACTCATATTTCTCCCAAGAAAAGTGGACATGTGACTTATGGCGACAACAATAAAGGTAGAATTCTTGGAGTCGGAAAAATAGGTACGAATTCATCTACATCCATTGAAAATGTTCTACTTGTTGATGGTCTTAAGCATAGTTTGCTAAGTGTTAGTCAATGATAAAGGCTACCTAGTATCATTTGACTTTCATAACTGTGTCATTGAAAACAAACATGATAGAAATATAAAGCATATAGGCTATAGAAAAAATAATGTTTACATGATGAATTTAGATCAAACACCAAATCATGATCAATGTTTTCTTAGTAAAGATGATGATCCTTGGTTATGGCATAAAAGAATTACCCATATAAACATGGAACATTTAAATAAACTAATTTCTAAAGATTTAATTATTGGTTTACCAAAACTTAAATTTGAAAAAGATAGATTGTGTGATGCTTGTCAAAAGGGAAAACAAATAAGGGTTTCTTTCAAATCAAAGAATATTATGTCTACAACTCAACCCTTACAACTTTTGCATATGGATCTTTTTGGTCCCTCTAGAACTATGAGTTTTGGAGGAAACTATTATGCTCTTGTTATCGTTGATAATTACTCTAGATTTACATGGACATTATTTCTCACTCATAAAAGAGATGTTTTTCATGCTTTCAAGAAACTTGCTAAAATTATTCAAAATAAGAAAAATCTCAAAATTGCATCTATTAGGAGTGATCATGGAGGAGAATTTGAAAATAAATATTTTGAATCATTTTGTGACGAACATGACATTGAACATAATTTTTCTGGACCTAGAACCCCTCAACAAAATGGAGTTGTTGAGAGGAAAAATAGATCTTCAGAAGAAATAGCCAAAACTTTGCTTAATGATACATTTCTTCCCAAATATTTCTGGGCTGAAGCTGTAAATACTGCATGTTACATCATGAATAGAGCTTTAATTAGACCAATCTTGAAGAAAACTCTATATGAATTGTATAATGGAAGAAAACCAAACATTTCGCATCTCATGTGTTTGGATGTAAATGTTTTATGCTAAACAATGACAAAGATAACTTAGGTAAGTTTGATGCAAAATCTATTGAACGTATATTCCTTGGTTATTCCTTGCACAGTAAAGCATTTAGAATTTATAATAAAAGAACTATGATTATTGAAGAATCCATCCATGTTGCTTTTGATGAAACTAATGCAATTTTGACAAGAAAGGATACTGTAGATGATATTTCAGAATCTTTAGAAGAAATGCATATTCATGGCAAAGATCACAAAGGCAAAGGAGAGGGAAATGATGAAGACTTTCACATTGATGAAACAAAAACAAGTGCTAATCTTCCAAGAGAGTGGAGAACTTCTAGATACCATCCTCTTGACAACATCATCGGTGATATATCAAAAGGGGTAACAACTAGACACTCTCTCAAAGATATTTGCAATAATATGGTTTTTGTTTCTTTGATTGAACCTAAAAATTTAAAAGAAGCCATAATTGATGAACACTTGATCATAGTTATGCAAGAAGAGTTGAATCAATTTGAAAGAAATAAAGTTTGGGAATTAGTTGAGAAGCCTAATAATCATCCAGTTATAGGAACAAAATGGGTATTTAGAAACAAATTAGATGAGCATGGAATAGTAATTAGAAATAAGGCTAGGTTAGTAGCCAAAGGATACAATCAGGAAGAAGGAATAAATTATGAGGAAACATATGCTCCAGTTGCCAGATTAGAAGCCATTAGAATGTTATTAGCCTTTGCATCCATAATGGATTTTAAACTTTACCAAATGGATGTGAAGAGTGCCTTTTTTAATGGCTTTATCCAAGAGGAAGTATATGTAGATCAACCCCTGGTTTTGAAAACTCAGAAAAGCCTAATCATGTTTTTAAACTGTAAAAGGCTTTATATGGCTTAAAACAAGCCCCTAGGGCTTGGTATGAACGTCTGAGTAAATTCTTCTTAGAAAAGGATTTTTCAAGAGGTAAAGTTGATACTACTCTTTTTATTAAAAGAAAGTTGAATGATACACTCTTAGTTCAAATCTATGTTGATGATATCATTTTTGGATCCACTAATGATTCTTTCTGCAAAGAATTCTCTCAAGATATGCAAAATGAATTTGAAATGTCAATGATGGGTGAGTTGAACATTTTTATTAGGCTGCAAATCAAGCAAACAAAGAATAGAATATTTATCAATCAATCAAAATATTGCAAAGACCTGATTCACAGATTTGGGATGGAAAATGCTAAACATATGGCTACTCCAATGAGTATTGCTTTGGATAAGGATGAAACCGGTCAGTCAATAGACATTAAGAAATATCATGGTATGATTGGATCTCTTCTATATTTATCTACCAGCAGACCTGATATAATGTTTAATGTTTGTATGTGTGCTAGATTTCAAGCAAATCCCAAAGAATCACATCTTAGTGTAGTTAAGAGAATCAGGAGATATCTATTAGGCACTATTAATATAGGATTATGGTATCCTAAAAATTCCACTTGCAACTAATAGGATACTCTGACTCTGATTTTGCCGGTTGCAAAACTGATAGAAAGAGCACTAGTGGCACTTGTCATTTCATTAGATCTGCTCTAGTTTCATGGCATAGTAAGAAACAAAATAGTATTGCTTTATCCACTACTGAGGCAGAATACATTTCTGTTGGCAATTGTTGTGCACAGATACTTTGGATGAAATAACAAATTTCTGACTATGGAATAATTCTTGATCATATTCCTATTCAATGTGATAACGCGAGTGCTATAAACCTATCTAAAAATCCTGTCCAGCACTCAAGAACCAAGCATATTGAGATTAGGCATCATTTCTTGAGAGATCATGTTCAAAAAGGGGATTGTGTACTAGAATTCGTTGATATAAAGAATTAGTTAGCTGATATCTTTACAAAACCTCTCCCCAAAGAAACCTTCTTTGCTATTAGAAGAGAATTAGGACTTTTAGATATCAATGACTTAGATGAATAGTTAACTTGGTTGATTATTATTTTCTTTCCTTATGATTGTTAATTTTGTTTTTGTTGGTTATTATTGATTGTGGATTAATGATTGTCTTTGATTGTCTTTGTTTGTGTTTTGATAGTCTTGATAATTGTTGATTGTAGATTAATGATTGTCTTTGTTTGTGTTTTGATGATTATTGTTGATTAATTGTTGTTGATGATTGTTTTTGCACTTTTGATTGTGCTTGATGAATGTAGTTAACTTTATGATGCTTGTTTTTCAATGTCTATTTTTGGATCTTTGATTGTTGTTGATAATAGTTACAATGAGTGTGTAGGTTTTATGAGTAAACAATAGTTAGTTTTTACAGAAAAAGCTATGTTTTAGGGTCTGGTAATCGATTACGACTCCCTGTAATCGATTACCATAGAGCAGCAGGCTGTAATTGATTACCAGAGAGTCTGGTTAGTTATAGGATAAGCATGTAATTGATTACCAGTGGCTATAATCGATTACAGCTCATCTCTACCTATAAAAAGCTGCACTTTCTCTCTCTTTACGCAGAACCCTCACTCCCCTCTTCTCCTTGACGACACCCAACCTCCTCTAAACTTCAAATCCTTATAATTTTCTCGTTTCTTGGCTAAATTGATTCAAACAAAGCCCAAAATTCTTCGCTTTCAATTCTCTACAAAGACCATCGATCAGAATTAGCTGAAACAAGCTCCAATGGCAGAATCTTCGAAGAAACGAAAGGGATCCTCCTCCACCACCACCGTTGCAGGCCACCGCCGCCACAGAACATCCGGTGACCCACAAGCACCAATTCCTCCTTCCTTTTCATCTCCCAGGTAATTAACTCTGTTTTCCTTCGATGATCAACGTTAGAGGTATTATTCCCAATTCTGCAATCGTGTCATTCTTGACCCTAAGTATTTAGATATTGAATTCTTTGATGGTGAAACATTTGATTGCTACAAAGTGTTTCAAAATTCTGAACTGGTTGAATTTATGTCTCTGAAATTGTCTTATTTTCCTGAATTAGTTAGAGTCTTTTATAATAATCTAAAAATTCAGGATGGAGTCATTTATTCTGAGGTGCATCAAATTCCTATTATTGTTGATCAATCCTTATTTTATTCATTGACTAAGCTGAGCAGTCAAGGTGTTCCTTTTGAGGGCACTCTTGTTGAAAACATGTTTATTCAAGGCATGATTGTTAGACAAGTGGCCTCAGATATCTTAAGAAGGGGGGTTGAATTAAGATATTCCAAACTACTTCCCCAATTTAAAAAAAAAACTATTTCACTTTTTATTCAAGTTATGAATTCCCTTAATGACAATCTTCTTAAATATTGATTCAAATAAAACAATTTGAATATGAATATAAAGAAATAATAAATAAAGGAGATTAAGAGAAGAGAAAGTGCAAACTCAGATTTATACTGGTTCGGCCACACCCTTGTGCCTATGTCCAGTCCCCAAGCAACCCGCTTGAGAGTTCCACTATCTTGTAAATTCCTTTTACAAGTTCTAAACACACAAGGACAATCCTTCCTTTGTGTTTAGAATTCCTTTACAACAAGAGACCCACGGTTTCTTAATCCCTTAGAGAATGAGAAGAAGAAGAAGAATTAATCTCTCTAGAAAGAGATGGATTTTACAGATTTGAGCACTCAAATAATTCCTTAATGAATTGCAATTGAATTGGCCAAGGAATTCTTAAGAGGATAAAATGATTTTGCTCTTTGAGAGGATAAACACTTGTTGTTCTGAAAAACTCTGAGCAATTTCTTGTTTAAGTCACATATATATAGACCATTGGTGGTCATGAATAAAGCCTTTGAAAAATTGTGACTCTTAAAATTATTTTTCTGAAAATCCTGTCTGGTAATCGATTACAGTAATTGTGTAATCGATTACAGCTTTTAAAATTTGAATTAAAACGTTTACTAACTGCTGGTAATCGATTACCAAAATTGTGTAATCGATTACACAGTCTAAAATTTTGAATTCAAATTTTAGTAGCTGTTATAAAATATATTTGGCCACTGGTAATCGATTACATCCTCTGGTAATCGATTACCAGAGAGTAAAACCTTTGTAAAACACTTTTTTAACTTAAATTACTTGGCCAAACCTTTTGCTAATTCAATTAGGAATTCCCTTCCTAATATACTAGTGATCATCTTGATGCTGTGACTTGTAATCTTGAAGTATTGTCTTGAATTTAATCTTGAAAAGCCCATTTACATCAATTGCATCATATCATCATGATCATCATCAAAACATCAAAAGCAATTGCATCTACAATCTCCCCCTTTTTTATGATGACAATACAATACCTGAAATCAAGATTCAAGCAAGCAACAAACAATTGTATATAGATAAAATGTGTGTTTACTCCCCCTATATTTCGGAATTTATGATCACTTGATTTCTAAGGTTGTTAAGCTTTTTCTACAACCAACCTTTTCTCCCCCTTTGGCAACATCAAAAAGCCAAAGAACTAGGGAATCAATACAGATATAACAATGGAGTAGAAAGATATAAAGATCAGAGTATAAAGCATAACCATCAAAACTCACAAACAAGAAATAATCAATCCAGAATCCAAATAACTCAAAATGTCAACAACCACACAATGTCAAAGCAGAAAAAGTCTGAAATCTTAATACCACAAGATAAATAAGAAAAGTACTTAACGTAATAATTGAAACTCTAAGAAACTTAAACAGCCAAAATACACGGCTTATTAAAGACTTATAATCAGAAACTAAAATCTAAGAAGACGGAGGTGGTGGTGGAAGATCGAAACTTTGACGAATGTATTTGACATCTTCTTCAAGCTGTGTGAGGCGAATGTCCATACCAGCAAAGCGTGTATCTAACGAGTCGAAGCGGTCACCAACATAAGAACGAAGACCCCGTAATTCAGAGAAGACTTCATTCATGAGTGCGGAATCTTCACGTTGAGGAGGAGGTGAAGGAGTACGTTCATCTTGAGGAGGGAGTGCATCCTTCTTCAGCCATTGACCATTCCGATCTTTACGATACCCAAAGGAGGTCACTGCACCAGCACCAATTGCAAAGGAACGCTTGACTTGAACAAAGGGTTCATCATCAAGCGGAATTTGAAAATGACGCAAAAATAGAGTAATCAAATGTGGATAAGGAAGAGGTGCATTAGCCCGTAATGCCTTATGCATTCGGTACCGAACCAAATGGGCCCAGTCGATCTGACGACCGGTAAGAAAAGCCCACATAAGAATCAAATCCTCCTCAGAGGCTTGTGCTAAATTTGAAGACCGAGGAAGCAAAATTGTAACAATGATATAATGCATGATGTGATTATCAAATGTTAATGACCCGGCCAGCAATCTACCGGTCATTTCAGCCTGATCATTACAGACCATACGGCGAGCATCATGACTTGAATAATCAAATTTCCAGTCATCAACAATGGTGCCCTCAAAAGGTGCACCTTGACTGGGTAAATGAGTCAAAGAAAAGAATAGTGATGGATCAATGACCATAGAAATACCATGCACCTCAGACATAATAATACCATCAAAGGTAACATGAATGGATTCCTCGATATTCATAGTTCTTTTATTATATATTCTATATGCTTTGCTTTGTAATGAATATCCAAGAAAAATACCTTCATCAGATTTTGCATCAAATTTTCCTAGATTATCTTTTCCATTATTGAGCACAAAGCATTTGCAACCAAAAACATGTAGATGAGAAATATTAGGTTTTCTACCATTAAATAACTCATATGGGGTTTTCTTTAAAATAGGTCTTATTAAGGCCCTATTCATGATGTAACATGCAGTATTGACCGCTTCAGCCCAAAAATACTTTGGAAGAAAAGTATCATTTAATAAAGTTCTTGCAATTTCTTCCAATGACCTATTTTTCCTCTCAACAACTCCATTTTGTTGAGGGGTTCTTGGTGCAGAAAAATTATGTTCAATACCATGTTCATCACAAAATAATTCAAAATCTTTATTTTCAAATTCACCCCCATGATCACTTCTAATGGATGCAATCTTGAGATTTTTCTTGTTTTGTATGACTTTAGCAAGTTTCCTAAATGCTTGGAATGAATCACTTTTATGTGTAATAAATAATGTCCAAGTATATCTAGAGAAATCATCAACTATAACTAGAGCATAGTAATTTCCTCCAAAACTCATGGTTCTAGATGGACCAAATAGATCCATATGCAATAACTGTAAGGGTTGAGTGGTTGAAACAACATTTTTAGGTTTGAATGAGACTCTTGTTTATTTGCCCTTTTGACATGCATCACATAGTTTATCTTTTTCAAATTTTAATTTAGGCAAACCAACTACTAAATCTTTTGAAATTAATTTATTTAAGTGATCCATGTTTATGTGAGCAATTCTTTTATGCCATAACCATGGATCATCATCTTTACTAAGAAAGCAATGATTGTTTTCTTGTTTTATGCTTAAGTCTATCATGTAAACATTATTGACTCTATGTCCTACATGCTTTATATTAATGTCATGCTTATGTTCTATAAGACATTTCTAAGAATAAAATGATACTAGATAGCCTTTGTCGCATAATTGACTAACACTAAGCAGGCTGTGCTTAAGGCCTTCAACAAGTAGAACATTTTCAATGGAGTTTGAAGAATTTGTACCTATTTTACCCACTCCAAGGATTCTACCTTTGTTGTTGTCACCATATGTTACATGCCCGCTTTTCTTTGGAGAGATATGTGTAAAATTTGATACATCTCCAGTCATATGTTTTGAGCATCCGCTATCTATGTACCACTTCTTTCTCAAAGATACCTGCATAATCAAGTTTTTGACTTAGGTACCCAAATTTTATTGGGTCCTTGCATGTTAGTATAAACTGAGGATCCTTTTGGGACCCATATCATTTTAATGTTACTGTAATTTTTCTTGAAGTAGCAAGTTGATATGCCATGTCCTCTTCTTCCACAGTAAAAACAAGTGATAGAATTAGAATTACATTTTTGTGTGGAAGTGGAAAAGTTTTTATGAAACTTTTGTTGTTTTTCAGATTTATACCCTAGTCCATTTTTATTAGACACATATCTTTGTTTACTTAATATAACATCTAAATTATTTTTACTATATGAAAATTTTACAAGTGAAGATATTATTTTTACTTAATATAACATCTAAAATTTTTCAACTCTTTAATTTCTTTTACATATTTATCACAACAACTACAAGAATCTGTTATTTTCTTGTCATTAATAGTGGAGATATTAACTTTTTCATTTGTTTTAGAAATTGAGACTTCATTTCTAAGAAGATCTAATTCTTTGTTTAATTTCGAAATTTCATTTTCTAAATTTGAAATTGTTTTCTTTGATGATAAAACTAATTTTGCAAGTTTAATTGATTCTTTATGCAAATCAGCAAATGCATCTTGCAATTCATCAAAAGAAATAGATAAGTTATTTGAAGATGTTACCTCTTCATCACTTTCGTAACTTTTAGCCATAAGGCAGAGATTTATCTCTTCATTTTCAGAATCTTCAGAAGATTCCATATCATTTTCATCCCATGTGATGTATGTTTTCTTCAGTTTCTTTTCACTATGATTTTTCTTTTCAGATTTTTCCATCTTTTTCTTGAAGATGGGACAATCAACCCTCAGATCTCCAGGTTGATTGCATTCAAAGCATTTTAAAGTAGATGATGAATTTTCAGTCCTTCTCTTTGATTTAAAATTAGGTCGCCGCTGATTTCCTCTTACTTTAAGAAACTTGTTGAATCTTCTTACAAACAAACTTAGATCATCATCATCATCTGGATCATTATCCTGATCACTTTCTTCTTGAATTGAGGATGATGCTTTAAGAGCAATTCCTTTCTTTTTCTTGTCATTTTCTTCGTGTTGATGTAATCTCAATAGCTCCATCTCGTGTTCCTGCAACTTTCCAAATAAAGTGGCAAGGGACATATTAGACAAATCTCTTGATTCAGAAATGGCCGTTAATTTGGGTTGCCATTCTCTACCTAAACATCTTAACACCTTGTTTATGAGATCCTCATTTTGAAATTCTTTTCCTAAGGCTGCTAGATGATTTACTATATGTGTAAATCTCTTTTGCATGCTTTGAATATTTTCATTTGCATTCATTCTAAATAATTCATACTCATGAGTTAGTGCATTTATCCTAGATCTTTTAACATCTGTAGTTCCTTCATGTGTTAATCGAAGAGTATCCCACATTTCCTTAGCACTCTTACAATTTGAAACCCTGAAATATTTATCCATTCCCAGGGCAGATGTTATTATGTTTTTGGCTTTTAAGTTGTATTGTACTCGTTTTCTATCCTCTTTAGACCATCTATCTCTAGGTTTTTCTATGGTTATGCTTTCACTTGATGAACTACCATCTATTGAAACTCTTTCTACTGTGGTGGGTATATAAGGCCCTATTTCTATGGCTTCCCAAATATTTAGATCTATTGCCACAATAAAAATTTGCATTCGGGTTTTCCAGTAGTGGTAACCCTCTCCATTAAAGATTGGAGGTCTATTGATAGAATTCCCTTCTGGAAATAAGGAATTTGTTGAGGCCATCTTTTTCTTGAAGCTTCTAAACTTTATACAAGAATGAAGCTCTGATAGCACTTGTTAGACAAGTGGCCTCAGATATCTTAAGAAGGGGGGTTGAATTAAGATATTCCAAACTACTTCCCCAATTTAAAAAAAAAAAAAACTATTTCACTTTTTATTCAAGTTATGAATTCCCTTAATGACAATCTTCTTAAATATTGATTCAAATAAAACAATTTGAATAAGAATATAAAGAAATAATAAATAAAGGAGATTAAGGGAAGAAAAAGTGCAAACTCAGATTTATACTGGTTCGGCCACACCCTTGTGCCTACGTCCAGTCCCCAAGCAACTCGCTTGAGAGTTCCACTATCTTGTAAATTCCTTTTACAAGTTCTAAACACACAAGGACAATCCTTCCCTTGTGTTTAGAATTCCTTTACAACAAGAGACCCACGGTCTCTTAATCCCTTAGAGAATGAGAAGAAGAAGAATGAATCTCTCTAGAAAGAGATGGATTTTACAGATTTGAGCGCTCAAATAATTCCTTAATGAATTGCAATTGAATTGGCCAAGGAATTCTTAAGAGGATAAAATGATTTTGCTCTTTGAGAGGATAAACACTTGTTGTTCTGAAAAACTCTGAGCAATTTCTTGTTTAAGTCACATATATATAGACCATTGGTGGTCATGAATAAAGCCTTTGAAAAATTGTGACTCTTCAAATTATTTTTCTGAAAATCCTGTCTGGTAATCGATTACAGTAATTGTGTAATCGATTACATCTTTTAAAATTTGAATTAAAATGTTTACTAAGTGCTGGTAATCGATTACCAAAATTGTGTAATCGATTACACAGTCTAAAATTTTGAATTCAAATTTTAGTAGCTGTTATAAAATATATTTGGCCACTGGTAATCGATTACTAGAGAGTAAAACCTTTGTAAAACACTTTTTAACTTAAATTACTTGGCCAAACCTTTTGCTAATTCAATTAGGAATTCCCTTCCTAATATACTAGTGATCATCTTGATGCTGTGACTTGTAATTTTGAAGTATTGTCTTGAATTTAATCTTGAAAAGCCCATTTACATCAATTGCATCATATCATCATGATCATCATCAAAACATCAAAAGCAAGTGCATCTACAATGATGCTCGAAAAATGGTCTGTAATGACCATGCTGACATGACCGGCAAATTGCTTGCTGGGTCATTTACATTTCAATGTCGCATCATGCACTATGTTCTTTGTCAAACTTTTCTTCCTAGGTCTACTAATCTTGCCCAGGCCTCTGAGGAGGATTTAATCTTGTTGTGGGCTCTTCAAACTGGTCATCAGATTGACTGGGCACCAAATGCATAACGCATTATGGGCCAATGCACCTCTTCCGTATCCCCATCTAGTTACTTTATTTCTCCAGCATTTCAATGTCCCCTTAGATGATGAACCTTTTGTCAAAGTTAAACGCTCTTTTGCTATTGGTGCTGGTGCTATTACATCTTTTGGTTATCAAAAAGATATGGATGGTCAGTGGGTGCGCAAGCAAGAGCTGCCATCTCCCATTCCCGATGAGCGTACACCGTCTCCACCACCACAACGGGATACCTCTTCTTCTCTCTTGACTGAAGTCCTCACTGAGCTATGAGATCTTAAAGCTTTTGTCGGTGATCGCTTTGATGCGCTGGATTCCCGTATCACACGTCTTGAAGACGATATGAGTTTCATCTGGCGTTGCTTCGATCCACCTGCAGATTCTTAGCTATTTCTCGTATTCTACGTCATTCATTTTCTAGACATTTTTACTATTTAGCCTTGTATTTTGGCTTTAGTTATTTGGTACTTTGGTTAACTATTGGATATTCTGCTTATTGATTGCTTTTTGACTTGGATATTTAGTTTATGCTTTGCTTTTGTTTGGATATTTAGCCTTTGATTGGCTTTTGCTTTGGATTGGATATTTAGACTTTGCTTGACTTAAAATTTTCTTGACTTATGCTATGGATGATTAAGTTTGTGGATGAGTTATGCTACTCGCTTTGGATATTTTCTGGATTTGTTCTTTTCTCCAGTCATTTTTGGCTTTTTGATGTTGCCAAAGGGGGAGAGAAACTAAGGGTAGATTTTATCTAAAAACTAGGCCATTAATTCCAATTTTAAGGGGGATTAAGGATGAGTGCTCGCATTACATATCGTATATCATATATCTTGTTTTCAGATTGTTGTCATCATCAAAAAGGGGGAGATTGTAGATGCATATGTTGTATGAAGCTTTTGATGATGCCAAAAAGATGAAAGCCATTCAACATTGATCCATGACAAGATCAAGAAATCAAGAGAAACGATTAACAATTAGTCCATTATATGTTAAAAGAATCCCTTAAAAGAGATTGCAAATGTTTGGCCTTAAGTTAATCTTTCAAAACACCAAACAAAGTTTTTAAGTTAAATTCTGTTTTGAAAAAAATATGTTTTTCTCTCTGGTAATGAATTACCAGAGGCTGTAATCGATTACCAGAAGCAAGAATAGTTTTAACACAGTTTTAGAAAAAAATTAAATTTGAATTTTAAATATGTAATCGATTACCAAGAGATTGTAATCGATTACCAGAGGCAAAACTATTTTAAAACAACTTTTAGAAAGTTTTGAATTTAAATTTTAAATATGTAATCGATTACAACAATTGTGTAATCGATTACCAGTCACGAAAATTTGAAATTCAAATCTGAAGAGTTATAACTCCTCAAAATTAACTGTTTAATCAATTACGACATATTTGTAATCGATTACCAGTGAGGAAATTTTGAAGATAACTCTAAAAAGTCACAACTCTTCACAAGTTTTTGAAAGGCCACCAAAGGCCTATAAATATGTGACTTGTGTTCCAAATTCTTTAGAGTTTTTTAGAACAATAATTGTCTTATCCTCTTTGTCATACCCTAATTTCCTCCGGGGACCATTATTTGATGACATGCAACCTTCGCTTGACCGCTTCGAGGAACTTGACACCCATCGTTAAGCAATCCGTGAAGTTCCGCGACATGTCGGGAGTCAAAAGGAAACATTATTGTACAATCCGTAAAGTTTCGTAACATTCAAGGAGCCGAAGAGGGGATGATTGCGTAATCCGTAAAGTTTCGTGACATTATGAAAAAAACCAAGTATCGTTACGTAATTCGTGAAGTTCCGTAACGTTACGGAAAAAGAATAAGCAAAAAAGGGTAAATGGGGTGTATTTAGTAAAATGTGGGGTGCAAATAGAAAAGTTCAAATCTGGGCCCTTCTAGAGAATTCTGGGCAATTTCTTGCTTAAGGTGGAAGCAACCTAGCTTGCCTGGGCGAGCTGGGTGGCAACCACCTCCCCCGTTTTGTTTAAATAATGGCTTCCGGAGCTTCCGGGACTCCCGTAATGCTTCCGTAAAATTCCCATAACCTTAAATAAGAATATTTCACTGAATATGGGTGAGAAGGAAGAGAAAAAAAGAAGAAAATTAAGTCCTATAGGCTTCCGTAACCTTTTCGTAAATTACGAAAGAAGGGGGGTGAACTTATCAAAATGGGGGGGGGTTCAAATAACAATTTTGATATTTTGAAATTGGGCCTTCCAGAGAGCTGGGCAGCAACCTCCCCCCCTTTTTTCCTATAAATAGGCAGATGGAGGCTGTTCTAAGGGTCCCTGATTCCCCTGGGTATGCATTTCAGCTGTTTTGGGTGAAAAAAATTGTTTCCGTGAAGAAAATCCAAGCCGAGGTGCTTCCGTAACACTTCCGAGAGGTTTCCGTAAGCAAATCCGTGAAGGTTTTCCTCCGTTCTTCGTTCTTTAACGGGTAAGTTTCCAAATCTGAGACTTTTAATTCATTTCTTGTTTTTTGACTTTCATCTTTATTTCGTTCAATTTCGGTTTCTTTTTCTTCCGTTTTTAACGAGCTTTAACCGATCGTTCACGCTGTAACCTCGTTTAAACAAAAAAAGGCAAAATAATAATAAAATAATAAAAAATATCTTTAAATAAAATAATAAAAAAAATCGATCAGACGTTTTTCTTTGGAAGTTTCCTTGAATGAATTGACTAATAACCAAAGTGAAACTAAGGCTAAAATCAACTCACAAATCAAGCTTGTCCTCATAAAATCACTAAAAAAACGTTTTAAGGTCCAACGCCTTAAATGGTCCTCTTTGCTTTTATCGGTCAACATGGACCGTTCAATAGCATAAAATCAACACATCACTTTACTGCCTTTTGCGAGAACTACGTAGGTCTGATTTCCTCTTCGATGGGGGATACGTAGTAGCAAAAGCCCCGCTTTTGTCGACCTCGTGAGATGGTTAGTGGTCCAACGCCTTAGCTTTCTCACCAAGTAAAATGGATCATTTTAAGGTCCAGCGCCTTAAATGACCACCTTCCAAGTAAAAAGAATCACTTGATTCGCCCCTTTTGAAAGAACTACATAGGCCCGATTTTCTTTTCGATGGAGGATACGTAGGAGCAAAAGCCCCGCTTTTGTTGACCTTAAAAAATAAAAAGAGACAAAAAATTTTAGGATACATGATTTCACACAACTCTGAATCTAAGGTTATTGTCCTTTTTGGGACAAACGTGAGAGGTGCTAATACCTTCCTCAAGCGTAAACATAACTCCCGAATCTGGAATATTCTTTATGATCGGTTTCCTTTGGTTTTCCTAACGTTTTCCTTTCAATAAACGTTGGTGGCGACTCCGCGCATTTTCCTCCCATGGAAGACGCACCCGTGAGCCTCACCTCACTCACCCGCAAAAGGGCAGGTTGCGATAGTTGGCGACTCCACTGGGGACCTTTTTTTAAGTGAGTTAGGCCTATTTTTAGGAAATAGTGGAATTATGAAACTTTGTGTGTGCATTTTTTAGAACTGTGTAAAAATAATAAATGCTGTCTTTTTCACATTTTTACACCACATTTTAAGCACCCACGGGTTTGACTAAAAAAAAAAAGGGGGCCCTACACCCGGGTTCATGGAAATCTAAGGAGTGGAGGTGGATCTATGGTTATGCTAGGTCTCCGACTTGCTTGATAATAGTGAAACCTCATCTAGAACTTTCCCTCTTTATAATGTGTTGTCGCTGGTATTCCATACCGCCGCAATATTATTATCTTGAGTGATGATACCTCTAGAGAACAACCATGTGAGATATGGATCGTTGGGAGTAGTTATTATAGACCCCTAGATATTATCCTATAGGTCCCCAAATAGGGGCATAGAGCAAGCACGCTCTGTATCATTTGTTTTCATGCATTCTTCTGCGAATATCACATAAACTATAGTTTTTCTGTATATCTAGTGATATCTTGCCTCTTTAGAGTAGCACGTCACTTTTTAACGCATACGTTGGGGCGCCGCAATGCCTAAAACGTAGTATTAAAAAGGTGGATCTTTTTCGGACTCTCGTATATGTGAACTACCACTTGTTTTTCTTTGCTTCTTTTCATGCATGTGCCTTGCATCATTCATATCAAAGCCTTGATTCACCCCTTTTTAGGTAAATGATGGGAACAAATCAAACCGGAAAAAGATTCTATCAAGTCAAGATTAAGGGCCTAGATGTCACCAGCCTTAAGGAGTTGGGACGATTGATGGGACCCCTCTAGATGCAAGCCTTCCGCAAGGTGTACGGAAAGATTTTAGATTTGACCATAGCGAAGGTATTCACGGAAGCCGTTGTATCCCTCACCCAATACTATGACCAGCCATTGAGATGCTTCACGTTTGGGGACTTCCAAATAGTACCGACTGTTGAAGAATTTGAGGAGATTCTAGGATGTCCTCTTGGGGGAAGAAGACCGTATCTTTTCTCCGGGTTTTTTCCCTCCTTGAGCAAGATTGCAGTTGTGGTCAGGGATTCGGTTAGAGAGTTGGATCATGTAAAGCAAACTCGAAACGGCGTAGTGGGCCTACCGCGGAAGTACTTGGAAGGCAAGGCAAGAGATATGGTGAATCAAGAGGAGTGGGTCCCATTTGCGGACGTATTAGCTTTGCTAATCTTTGGGGTTGTCCTCTTTCCAAACGTGGACGGTTTGGTGGACCTAGTCGCAATTGATGCTTTCCTTGCATATCACCATAGCAAAGAGAGCCCGGTGGTAGCTATCTTGGCGGACTTATTTGATACATTTGACCGAAGGTGCGAGAAGAGTAGTGCACGGATCATCTGCTGCTTACCCGCTCTTTGTGTATGGTTGGTTTCGCACCTATTCCAACAAGACATAAGGCACCCATGTCCGCTCCAAAGTCATCGCTCGTGTGTCAAAAAGAGAATAGTAGATTGGGACCAATACTTGGCTGGGATAGGAGGCATAACAATCAAGTGGTTTCCTCGATGGAAGGCAGGAAAGGAGGGAGTTCTCTTCTCATGTGGGGACTACCCAAACATTCTGTTGATAGGGACGAGGGGTTGTATTAACTACAATCCTGCACTTGCTATAAGACAGTTAGGGTACTCCATGAGGGGAGCATCGACGGAAGAGAGCCTCTCTTCTTTCCTTGTGAGAGATTTCGGCGCGCAAAGTTTCAAGATTGTATAAAGAGTCCACAAGGCGTGGGCAAGCCCGTTAAGAAAAGATAAAGAACTTAGGGGCATCTGTAATGGCATCATCGGTGGTTATGACGAATGGCTGAAAGTTCGTACACGGGGGTTAGATTGGCTCTCCAAGTTGAAAATTATCAACGAGGAGAACTTCGAAGCTCCGGAAGAGGATGAAGAAGTCCAAGCTCTAAAAACAGAACTAGGAAAGGCAAGACTTGCCAAAGAAAAATTCAAGTTATTCGCAACAAACATCCGGAAAGAGTGTGCCGAGTTATGAGAAGGAAATGCAGCTACCGCAAGAGCCCTTGAACAAGAAACCAAGAGGGCTCGCATGGAAGAGCATGGCCGAGACAAATTCCGTGGAGCTTTGTGGGGCAGCAACAATGAGCTCAAGCTTCGAAGGGAAGAGAGGGACCAATCACGAGTACATAGCATGGTCTTAAAGGAAGAGTTAGCTGCTTACTCAAGATCCAAGAAGAGTTTGGCCCAACACTTAGAACCCACGAAGCAAAGCATGCTAGCTATAATAGGGTAGTATAAAGAGGAGCTAAACCAATCTTTGGCTCATGAGCAAAAGCTAGTAGAGGACTTCGCACAAGCATACGCCGAGAAGGAGGCAAGAGGGAGGGTGATTGATGCATTGCATCAAGAAGCGACCATGTGGATGGATAGGTTCGCCTTGACCTTAAATGGAAGTCAAGACCTCCCTCGACTACTAGCCAAAGCAAGGGCCATGGCCGAAGTGTGTTCAGCCCCAGAGGAAATTCACGGGCTAATCAATTATTGTCAACACATGATAGATTTAATGGCCCATATAATTAGAAACCGTTAGGGTCCGTTGTAACACTTTTGTGAAATCTTGGCTAGATGAAAGCTTTTGTTCCTTTTTTATAAAAAGAGAAATTTTGAAACTTGTCACATTGTCTAAAAAGGGTCTTGAGGTGGATCTAAGTGCTCTGATCATTCATTAGCATAACATATTCATGATTTGGTGACATGCTCACCACTGTTTGTTTCTTTAGGAAACTCACAATAGCTAAAAAAGCGCAAAGGCACCCCTATAACACCCGATCCAAGAGTAAGATGGGTAACGAAGAGGGAGTGCAAGAACAGATGAAGGCCAACATGTCGACTTTAAAAGATCAGATGGCTTCTATGATGGAAGCCATGTTAAAAATTCAAAAATCAATAGAAGACAACGCTATGGCAGCCGCTACCAACACAACTAGGGAAGCGGAACCGGTGCTACAGCCTGCAATGAACTCTAGCCGGGACAGAAGCACGACAGGTTTCAATTGGAGGTATAGTCCTCAAGCCTACCCTTATGGTTTGCCTCCAGACTTCACTCCCCGTACCGCTACAGACAATTTGAGCTAAGCCCCTACCTTCGAGGGGCAACTCCCTCCTCATGCCGACTACCCTCTAGAGGAAGACGACGAGGGAGATGCCCATTTGGGCCCTTTACTTCCCCCAAGGGAGTCGACACCCATGAGTTGCCCTGGCCAAACATAATCCGCCATGCCCCGTCTCAATCCGCACCCGTTAGGGAACCCGTTCCCATTTCAAAAGACAAGGGAAAGATCAATCTGCTTGAAGAGAGGTTGAGAGCGGTGGAAGACCTCGGCAACTATCCTTTCTCGGAGCAGTAGTGGCATGGTACACAAATCTGCAAGCCTCTCTGGTCCGATCGTGGAAAGACTTGGCAACTGCCTTCATTAGGCAGTACCAATACAACACAGATATGGCTCCCGATCGGAACCAACTTCAGAGCATGAGCAAACGGGAACATGAGTCCATCAAGGAATATGCGCAAAGGTGGAGAGACCTAGCAGCCCAAGTCATCCCACCCATGACTGAGAGGGAAATGATCACGATCATGGTAGATACGCTGCCTACGTTCTACTATGAGAAGCTGATAGGATATATGCTGGCCAACTTTGCAGACCTTGTCTTCACCGGAGAAAGAATCGAGTCCGGGCTGAGGAAAGACAAGTTTGAATACGCCTCCAGCGTTAGCCCCAACAAAAATAGAAGAGCCCCAGTGGTAGGCACACGGAAAAAGGAAGGGGATACCCACGCGGTCACCACCGCCCCAACGTGGATGAAAACGCCCCAAAATGCTTAAAACTCATAACAACACAACCACCCGAACTTCTCGATCCGAGTCGGAAGTTCCCTCCCAACTCAAGTAGAAGGGCCTGCCATGACGGAAAAAGCGTCTGCACAACACGTGGCTCCAGCCACACCCCGGCCAGCCAATAATGTGACTCCAGGCATGAGCTATGACAATCCGCGACGCCCCCCGAGAGACCAGTTCTCACCTATTCCCATGGCGTATTCCAAGATATGGCCCTCATTATTGGAAAACCATTTGGTGGTGGGCATACCCGGAAAGGTCTTCCAGCCACCATACCCCAAGTGGTACAACTCAAATGCCACGTGCGCATACCATAGTGGAGCCCCCCGGACACAACATTGATTCTTGCCTGCCATTCAAGTATAAGGTGCAACACCTAATAAATGTCGACTGACTATCATTTCAAGAAGAGGGCCCCAACGTTAAGACCAATCCGCTACCCAGTCATGGAGGACCTAGCGTAAACGCCATCAAAGAGAATAGGCCATCAAGGTCAAAGAAATTAGAAGATGTGGCCGCATCCAGAAGATTCATCTACCAGTCGCTACAAGCAGCATGCATGGTCTCTCATGGCAGAGGCAAAAGCGATAAATGTCTCTCATGGAAACATGCCCCGTGGTGGAGGAGCTACTTCAACGACTCATGGACTGGGGGCATCTCGAAGTGTCCGAGAGAGGTAGAGAAGAGCCGCAGATTTGCACGCAGTCGGCAGAAAGGAAAGCTCCCCCAACCCCCAAACCCCTAGTGATATGTTTCACTAGGAATATGACCAGCCCCAGGTCCGAGTACCCCCCGGTAGTGCCCAAGCCGATGCCCTTTTCCTATCAAAGCAATAAGGTTGTCCCATGGAAGTATACCCCTCCCGCTTTTGGAAAAGGGGCTACAACCGAGGTTGACTCCTTGTCAGCCAAGGTGACCAACATTACCGGCCTTAGTGGCGTAACCCGCAGTGGCCGGGTGTTTGCTCCCCCTCACCCGACGGAATTTCCCTCCAAGGGGTAAGCACCCATGACCCAAGAGTCCGTAGGCGCGGCCACCCCCTCAAAAGAAGTGGATCCGCCGGTAGTAAAGGGAGCTGAAAAGAAGGAAGATCTCCAAGGAAGGGCGGAGGCTGATGAGTTCCTTCGTCTCATACAACAAAGTGAGTTTAAAGTGGTTGAGCAATTGAATAAAACTCCAGCAAGGATCTCCTTGCTCGAACTGCTCATGAGCTCTGAGCCTCATCGTGCACTATTAGTAAAGGTCCTCAACGAAGCCCATGTAGCACACGACATCTCAGTCGAGGGCTTTGAAGGCATTGTTAATCACATAACTACCAATAACTACCTCGCGTTCGCGGAGGAGGAGATTCCAGTTGAGGGGAGAGGGCACCACAAAGCTCTACATGTGTCTGTCAGATGCATGGACCAAGTCGTCACTAAGGTACTCATCGATAATGGTTCAAGTTTAAATATGATGCCAAAGACCACCTTGGAGAAGCTTACTTTTAATGTGTCACATCTAAAACCGAGTTCGATGGTAGTACGAGCTTTCGATGGTAGTCGGTGGGAGGTGATGGGGGAAATTGACATCCCCATTCAAATAGGCCCCCACACTTGCAATGTGGTTTTCCAAGTGATGGACATAAATCCCGCCTACACCTGCCTTTTGGGGAGGCCAAGGATCCACGCGCTAGGAGTGGTCCCCTCGACGCTTCACCAGAAACTGAAATTCGCAGTTGGTGGACTCTTGGTGATAGTGTCGGGCGAAGAAGATATGTTGGTAAGCTGCCCCTCCTCGACACCATATGTAGAGGCAGCGGAGGAATCATTGGAAACAACTTTCCAATCCTTCGAGGTGGTAAGTTGTGCCTCCGTGGAAATTGTTCAAATACCATAATAATAATAATAGAGATTTATTTTGATAAGTCACTAACATCTATTAGTCCTAACTCTCTTCTAATGTTATAGAAGGTATCTTTACTTAGTGGTTTTGTAAAGATGTTTGCAAGTTGATTTTTAGTATCAATAAACTCTAAAGCAACATCACCTTTTAAAACATGATCTCTAATAAAATGATGTCTAATTTCTATATGCTTGGTTCTAGAGTGAAGAACTGAATTTTTAGATATGTTTATGGCACTTGTGTTGTCACATTTTATGGGAATGTTATCTAATACTATTCCATAGTCAGATAGTTGTTGCTTCATCCACAAAATCTGTGCACAACAACTACCAGCAGAAATGTATTCTGCTTCTGCTGTGGATAATGCTACACTATTTTGTTTCTTGCTATTCCAAGAAACAAGTGCAGACCCTATGAATTGACATGTACCACTAGTACTTTTCCTATCTGTTTTTGATCCAGCAAAATCTGAATCTGAGTATCCTACTAGGTTGCATAAAGAATTCTTAGGGTACCATAATCCTAAACTAACTGTTCCTAATAAAATATCTTATGATTCTTTTTACTGCCATTAAATGTGAAAACTTGGGATTTGATTGAAATCTTGCACACATGCATACACTAAACATAATATCTGACCTACTTGTAGATAAGTAAAGTAGAGATCCAATCATACCTCTGTATTGCTTTGGATCAACAGGTTGACCGGATTCATCTTTGTCAAGATAACTACTTGTATTCATAGGAGTAGCCAAGTGTTTTGAGTTTTCCATTCCAAATCTCTTAATGAGTTCTTTGCAATACTTAGCTTGATTGAAAAAGATCCCATCATTTGTTTGTTTGATTTGTAGTCCAAGAAAGTAATTTAACTCACCCATCATGGACATTTCAAACTCACTTTGCATATCAATAGAAAACTCCTTGCACAAAGATTCATTAGTAGATCCAAAAATTATATCATCAACATAAATTTGCACTAACAAGATATCATTATCCTTCTTTTTTATGAATAAGGTGGTATCTAGCTTCCCTCTATTAAAATTCTTTTCTAATAGGAATTTACTTAATCTTTCATACCAAGCCCTAGGTGCTTGTTTTAAGCCATAAAGTGCCTTCTTTAATCTATAGACATGGTCTAGTTTTTGTGAGTCTTCAAACCCAGGAGGTTGTTCCACATATACCTCCTCCTGAATTAGACCATTTAAGAAAGCACTCTTGACATCCATTTGATATAATTTAAAATTCATAACGGATGCATATGCTAATAACATCCTAATGGCTTCTAATCTAGCTACAGGTGCAAAAGTTTCTTCATAGTCTATACCTTCTTCTTGGTTATATCCTTTTGCTACAAGTCTATCTTTATTTCTAATTACTATACCATTTTCATCCAATTTATTTCTAAATACCCACTTAGTTCCTATGATTGGATAATCTGAAGGTTTTTCTACTAATTTCCATACATCATTTCTTTCAAATTGATTTAATTCTTCTTGCATAGCTACTATCCAATGGTCATCTATAATAGCTTCTTTAAAGTTTTTAGGTTCTATTAATGAAACAAATGCCATATTATTGCATAAATCTTTAAGAGAGTGTCTAGTTGTTACCCCTTTTGAGATATCACCGATGATGTTGTCAAGAGGATGATTTCTTGAAGTTTTCCATTCTTTGGGAAGATCATCGTTTTCTTGTGCTGTGTCATCTTGATCATTCTTGTCTTCATCATCTCTCTTTCTTTTCAGATTTCTTTCTTCATTTTGAGTATCTTCCAAAGTATCTGCAATATCATCAACAAACTCCTTTCTCGAGGAGGTGATATTAGTTTCATCAAAAGTAACATGTATTGATTCCTCAATTGCCATGGTTCTTTTGTTGTATATTCTAAATGCTTTACTATGTAAGGAATACCCAAGGAAGATACCTTCATCTGCCTTGGCATCAAACCTTCCTAGGCTTTCTTTACCATTGTTTAGAACAAAACATTTACATCCAAAAACATGTAAATGAGTAATATTTGGTTTTCTATTATTAAAAAGTTCATATGGGGTTTTCTTAAGAATGGGTCTAATTAAGGCTCTGTTCATAATATAACATGCGGTGTTAACCGCTTCTGCCCAAAAGTATTTTGGAAGTGGTGTGTCATTTAAAAGAGTTCTAGCAATTTCTTCTAGGGCTCTATTTTTCCTTTCTACTACTCCATTTTGTTGGGGTGTCCTAGGGGCAGAAAAGTTGTGTTCTATGCCATATTCATCACAAAACATTTCAAAATCATTGTTTTCAAATTCACCTCCATGATCACTTCTGATGGAGATAATTTTGAGATTCTTTTTGTTTTGAATGGCTTTGGCAAGTCTTCTAAATGCATGAAATGCATCATTTTTATGAGTAAGAAATAAAGTCCAAGTATACCTAGAATAGTCATCAACAATTACTAATGCATAATAACTTCCACCAAAACTCATGACCCTAGATGGTCCAAACAAATCCATGTGTAATAATTGCAATGGTTGAGTGGTGGAAACAATATTTTTAGATTTAAAAGATACTTTTGTTTGCTTACCTTTTTGGCATGCATCACATAACTTATCTTTTTCAAATTTTAATTTAGGCAAACCAATAACTAGATCTTTTGAAATTAATCTATTTAGATGATCCATGTTAATATAAGCAATTCTCTTATGTCATAACCATGGATCACAATTTTTACTTAAAAAGCATCTATCATTTTCAGATTTTTGTTTTAAATCAATTATGTAAACATTATTTTCTCTAAAACCTATATGTTCAATATCTTTGTCATGCTTATGCTTGATAACACATTTTTCAGAATCAAAAGATACTTTATATCCTTTATCACATAATTGACTAACACTTAATAAGCTATGCTTCAAACCTTCTACAAGCAACACATTTTCAATAGGAGTAGAAGAACTCGTACCTATTTTACCGACTCCAATGATTTTGCCTTTATTGTTGTCGCCATATGTAACATGTCCACTTTTCTTGGGGGAAATGGTTGTGAATTTGGATACATCTCCCGTCATGTGCTTGGAACATCCACTGTCTATGTACCACTTCTTCCTTACAGAATCTTCTTTGTTATTCTCAGCAGATTTTGTCATGAGACACAAGTTGACTTGGTCTTCATCATGATCTTGAAATAACCTGTTCCTGAAAATACTTTTGAAAGACAAAGAATCTAAAGAGGCCATTAATCTTGAAGTTGTTAAACTTTCTACAAGAAACCTGCTCTGATACCACTTGTTGGATCGAGTGGCTTCAGAATAATTAAGAAGGGGGGTTGAATTAATTATTCCTAAACCTTTACTAATTAAAAATTTACTCTTCTAAGGCTTTTACTAAGTTGTTAAGAGAATAAGGAGTAGAAGAGAAACTTAATAGAAACTAAAAGCGGAAATTAAATGCACAGCGAAAAGTAAAAGAGTAGGGAAGAAGGAAACAAACACACAAGAGTTTTTATACTGGTTCGGCAACAACCCGTGCCTACATCCAGTCCCCTAGCGACCCGCGGTCCTTGAGATTTCTTTCAACCTTGTAAAAATCCTTTTACAAGCAAAGATCCACAAGGGATGTACCCTCCCTTGTTCTCTTTGAAACCCTAGTAGATGTACCCTCCACTAGAACTGATCCACAAGAGATGTACCCTCTCTTGTTCTCAGTCAAACCCAAGTAGATGTACCCTCTACTTGTACCACAAAGGATGTACCCTCCAATGTGTTAAGACAAAGATCTCAGGCAGTTAAACCTTTGATACTTTGTGAATGGGGATACAAAAGAATTCTCAGACTGTGTCGTTTTGAATTTTTCGACAAGGGAGAAGGGATACACAAAAGAATTCAGGCGGTTAGTCCTTTGTTCTTTTGGAAAAGGGAGAAGAGAGACACAAAAAGAATTCAGGCGGTTAGTCCTTGGCGAATTCTTTTTGGCAAAGGGAGAAGGGAATGAAAAAGATGAATAGCACAAGTTTTCAAGGTTTGGAAAACTAGAAAACTTCAGAAAGCTTTTGGTACAAAGAAGAAGAAGAAGTTTAAATAGATTCAAGGCTTGTAAAAGATTAATTGAATGAATAAGTGTTCAAGATTGAAATGAATGATATATATTTTTTAAAATCAAATCAAAGCCTTGCTTTTATAGACTCTTCATGTCTGGTCAAGACAACCATTTAGAAGAGTTATAACTTTTAGAAAAACTTAAAACCAATTTGAAAAAGTCAAAAACCTTTATGAAGAGTTACATCTTTTGATTTATTCAGAAACAGTCACTGGTAATCGATTACCAAATCAGTGTAATCGATTACACAAGGCTTTTATGTGAAAGGATGTGACTCTTCACATTTGAATTTGAATTTCAACGTTCAAAGGGATTGGTAATCGATTACCAAAACATTGTACTCGATTACAACTTTTTGAAATTAATTGGAAAGTTGTAAATTCAATTTGAAAACTTTTTCAAAACAATTTTGCTACTGGTAATCGATTACAACAATCTGGTAATCGATTACCAGAGAGTAAAAACTCTTTCGTAAACATGTTTTGAGAAAAATCATGTGCTACTCAATTTTTGAGAAAAACTTTTTATACTTATCTTGATTAAGCCTTCTCTTGATTCTTGAATCTTGAGTCTTGAATCTTGATCTTGATTTTTGAGACCTTGAACCTTGAATCTTGATTCTTGACTCTTAACTTTCTTCTTGAGTCTTGAATTCTTCTTGATTCTTATCTTGAACTCTTGAATTGTTCTTGATTCACTTGAGTTGTTCTTTGATTGATCTTTGAGTCACTTGAGTTGTTCTTTGATTGATCTTTGAGTTTTTTGTCATCACCTTTGTCATCATCTTTTGCTATCATCATTGTTATCATCAAAACACCTTTGGATCACCATTGATTCACCATGAAGCTTTACTTCTACAATATAGATAGCAAAAAGTGCCTCACCCAAATATATGTTTAGGTGGCAAGATACCTCACCAAAAAAAAAAAAACCTTGTTGAATTGAAATGTAATTTGAGTAGCAAGATACTTGGATACGCATGAAATGTATTTTTTTTGGGGTAGCAAAGATTTTTGGAATATGCGTGTGTACAAGTTTAGCAAAGGCATGCATGTATATGATCTTTGGGTAGCTAAATACTTCAAGTATGTATGTGTATAAGTTTAGCAAAGAAATGCATGTATCTAATTTGGGTAGCAAGATGCTTTGAATGTGCATGAATATAGTTTTTAGGTAGCGAAGCATCTTGCGTGCATGTATGATCATAAAAGTATGTATGTGAGCTTGCCCTAAATTTAAATTGATGTTTGTGTTGGAAGCAGTTGTATGCCATTTTTACTTGGTCAGCCTTTAAAATGACACTTCCTTGTAAATTGACTTCCCAAACGTTTATCTTTGCAGGAAATGGCTCCGAAAAAGCTTTCCACAAAGAGGGCTAGAATGAGGCCACGGGGGAGGGCTCCAGTACCACCTTGAAATTTGATAGTCACCGTTTTCGGAGCGCCGAGCACCAGCAGCGCTTCGAGGCCATCAAAGGATGGTTGTTCCACAGAGAGAGGCGCGTCCAACTCAGGGAAGATGAGTATACGGACTTTCAGGAGGAGATAGCTCGCAGACATCGGACTTCGCTGGTGACTCCCTTGGCTAAGTTTGACCCTAAGATAGTCCTAGAGTTCTACGATAATGCTTGGCCCACAGAGGAGGGAGTGTGAGACATGCATTCATAGGTGAGGGGTCAGTGGATTCCCTTTGACGCAAATGCCCTCAGCCAGTTCTGGGTGACTCGCTAGTTCTGGAGGAAGGCCAACAATGTGAGTTTATCCAGAGGAGGAACAGGGCCAACGGGTTCGACGAGGAGGCCGTTGCCCAACTGTTATGCACACCGGGGCAGGATTTTGCCCGGACCGCTGCAGGGATGCGAGTGCGGATCATGCGCACCAGCATGACCACTTTGACCCAGACGTGGATGACACTGCTGCTCAGCAATGTCTTGCCTAGCAATCATAACTCTGACCTCCCTCTACCTAAGTGCCAGTTGTTGTATGCCATCCTGACACGGATGAGCATCCATGTGGCCCAGGTGATTGCTGACGCCATCTATTTGTTTGCAGGTATGCCACCCGCCAGGCACCCTCTGGACCCGGATAAGTCTAACAGGGCCCTGGGGTTTTCGGCTCTGATCACAGGCCTCTGCCAATCCTTCGGAGTTCAGGTCACCGCCAGCAAAGTGATCCGACCACTAATCACCCGATCCTTCATTGAGAAGTACTGCATGCCTAGGCAGGCACAGGGTGATGCACCTCAGGGTGCGGGTGCACCGCCACCACCTAGGCAGGCTGATCCGACTGAGCCACTGGGAGTGGAGCGGTATCTACAACATTTGGTTCGCCAGCAGGCGGACAGGTGCAGATACACGAGTGTCTCTACCGTTTCAGCTGCAGTCAGCAGGGGCAGAGTTCCACCCCTTTTGTATGCCCTACCCCGGAGCAGTTTGCGGCTGAGGTCGCATGGCCTGGAGACTGGCCCGATGCCCAGACAGGGAAGGAGCCTACAGGATCCCCCATTAGGATGGATGAGCCTCACATGGACGAGGATATGACTGACCTGTTCGATTTCTTGGGAGGGAGCGGAGCCACATGACCGCGGGATCCCCAGATTCGTATTCTTTTCAGTTTTATGTTTCATCATTTATCATTTGTATGTTATTTTATTTCTATGACTTGAAGGACTAACGTTTTTTTTTTGTTGTTTCGATTCTCATTTGTTTTGTGCATACAATTTGTTTGGATGCTTGCGTTAGTGCTTATTTCGTTATTGTCGATAATATTTGTTGAAATTCCGGAACCGTGTAGAGTTTTCATTTAGGAATGTCATCCTAAAATAAAATGAACAAACGTTGTGATAACGCCAAGAATAAAAAAAGAAAGAGGCATTGTGAACAAAATGTCATATCTGTATATAAAGGAAAGAAAAGAATTTTTTGTATATAAACAATGTGTGAAAAAAAATTCTTGTATATGAGCAATGAGTGTATATAAAGGATTTTTTGGTATAAACAACGAGTGTATATTGAAAAAGGAAAAATAAATCTTTGAAAAGGAATAGAGGTTTTATATAGACCATGTCGGTACAGAGAGAAAGAGTTTTTCAATGCGTGTGTATATAGAGAAAAAAGTTTTTTTTCGTGTATAGGAACGTAGGTGTACAGAGAAAAAAAGCTTTTCTCATAGATAGCGATGGATGTATAGTTTTTTTCAAACATGCATAAGAAAAAATGAAACAAAAAGAAAAAAGAAAGAAAGACCTTGAAGGTCGGCATGTTATGGTCATAGGAAGCACAAATCATTCGTAAAGAGTAAACATATCTTTTGGAAACAAGAAATTGATGCTAAGAGTTTATTTTCAAAAATAACCGAGATAAGAATGGATGGATTCGTTGAACCAATGAAAGAACATAATTTGGAAACGTTGGGTCTACTTGCGTAAATCCCAAGCCTTAGTATCATAATGCCATAAGCTGGATGCTTGAGTACCCACCTAGCTGTATGCATGACTAATTTTGCGCGTTGTTTTCAAATCATCATCGTTACGTGCGCCTCGTGGAAGTAATATGGGAGTTTAACCCAAAACTGACACCCTGACACGTGAATTTGTTTTGCCCTAAATATCAAAATCGGGCACGCACAATGAAAACACCATATTGAGACACAACCTTAAGCTACCTTGAACCTTGGCCCATGAAGAGAATCCTCATCCTTTCCCCCGAAGAAGAGGACAGCAGAATCTCCTCAAGGGAGAGCGAATAACGAATGCTAAAACCCGAATTCCCAATCAAAGATTGGAAGAAAAAAAAGAAGGAGAAAGAAATGAAAAGAAAGAAAAGGAAGAAATGAAAAGAAAGAAAAGAAAAGGAAAAGAAGGATTCCCGATCAAAGATTGGAAGAAAGTAAAAAGGAAAAGATCGGAGGAAAATAGAATAGCTCCCGATCAATAAAGGAAACCAAGAAAGAGAGCAGAAGGTCTTCAGACCAGATAAATTTTCGACAAGGTAAATGACCGCCGGCAAAGGGAAAACCCATTTTGAAGTGGTTCTTCCTTTGGGATTGCCATTCAAGGTCGCTCCCAACTGGCAATGTCCCTCCCCACATAAACAAAGAGGAAAAGACCGAAACACCCAGCTTCCTCTCCAAAAACACTACCCTCGAGAAAATCCTATTGATCCGTGATCGCGCGTGTAATCTTTTGGTTCGATAGGAAATCACGTGCAAAATAAATTCATGGTGCAACTATGGTTTGGAATTAGGGTAAAACACTTACCTGTGTGAGTTTTTTTACACTATGAGTGATTTTATTTCCAGTTCAGTTTGACCCGACGTTTCCCTTAAATGTTCATTTAATAGCTAAACGTTGACATCCTACCCTTCATTTTCGGTTACAAGGAAAACTATTTTGGCATAAGCATATTGTTTCTCTAAAATATGGTGCTCTCGCGAATGATTTATTTTTTCCTTGCTAAAGCATGTTCGCCTTTTAGGTGAAAGAACCCGATGGATCATTTGGTCCTAAAGTTAAATCTTATTCGGAGCCCCACGAATTGATTGCCTAGCGCTGTTCATGCGTCCTTCATCATCAAGTCTGGAGCCCCACAAATTGATTGCCTAGCACTGTTCGTGCATCCTCCATCATCAAGTCCGGAGCCCCACAAATTGATTGCCTAGCGTTGTTCGTGCGTCCTCCATCATCGAGTCCGGAGTCCCATGAATTGATTGCCTAGGGCTGTTCATGCATCCTCCATCATCAAGTCTGGAGCCCCACGAATTGATTGCCTAGCGCTGTTTGTGCGTCCTCCATCATCTTATTCGGAGCCCCATGAATTGATTACCTAGCGCTGTTCATGCATCCTCCACCATCTTATTCGGAGCCCCATGAATTGATTGCCTAGCCCTATTCATGCATCCTCCACCATCGAGTCCGAAGCCCCACGAATTGATTGCCTAGCGATGTTAGTGCATCCTCCACCACCAAATCTTATTCGGAGCCCCATGAATTGATTGTCTAGCGCTGTTCATGCATCCTCCACCATTAAATCTTATGCGGAGCCCCATGAATTGATTTCCTAGCGCTGTTCATGCATCTTCCACCATTGTGTCTGGAGCCACACGAATTGATTGCCTAGTGTTGTTCATAAGAACTCATTAAAAGTATATATGTTATGATAAATACAACACTTTAAAAACTCACAGCAGGTAGATGAAAGTCAGTATGCCAATTGTGGAAAGCATATTATTCTACCTTCATCTTTTATTGGTAGCCACGAGTATATGGATCAATTGTACTTTAATGGAATGACCATATGTAGCAATGTTGGATTTCCAGATTTGTTCTTGATTTTCACTTGTAATGCTTATTGGCCTGAGATTCAAATGTTTATTTCAGCTCTTAATTTAACTGCACAAGATCATTCATATATTACGACAAAAAATTTTAAACTCACGCTATAAAAACTAATGTTTGACTTGAAAGATAAAAAACTTTTAGGGAATGTACTTGCATGTAAGTTACGCACTCTTAATGCACTTAATAGTTAAGTGCTTTTGGTTGTTAAAAAAACGGAGAAAATCCTCGAGGTTTCACACTTGCTCATTTGAGAAGAAAACTCATTCGACCAGGAGCTCGTGGGAAATGCCCAAAGACAATTATGATAGTAGGGAAACATCTGATGTTAGTCGCTCACGCAGACTCCTTAGGATTCCTTTTGAATCCAAGGGTGGCCTTTGTTGTATAAATTCTTCCAGGATCAACCCATGTCATCAAGTTTCAGTGGGATCGACAGACCCTTGGCATCACTCTATGATCTTAAATTGGGAATGTTTCACTTGGTCACATACCAAAGTGTGACAATCCATTGCCATCCTTCAATGGGGCACACGATCGATCCCAAAGCCTTATGTTTTCTTGTTGTGCAGAATAATCGAAATTTTTAAAAAAGAAAGGGGAAAACCCTAGGATCAATATTTCGGTTGATTGATTAAATGTCAAACAGCTTCATTGTCGTCACTACAAAATTGTCAAGTGACTAAATCAAACAAAAGATACACTATGAGGGAGTCCCCGAATAGATTTACAAAAAGATAGGATGAGGCCTCATGAGTTATCACGTCTTTCAGAAAGAGACAGTCAATCAATGTTTTCCACAAAAAGAAAAAAAAGCAAAAAGATCAAATCAAAATCACAAAAATAGGAAATAATGTCATGAGCATTACACAATTTTCATGATTCAAAACCTTTTGCATTACTAGCATTTTAAGATGAAGGTTGCATGCATTTGAATCCCAAAAATCATGTTCATATTAGGCTATAAGTGCATATATTTCTCTTTATATACCAATTTCCCAAATCTAATGTCCTATCATTTAAGTTTAGGATGAGAGGCTTTCTCAAAGAGTCAACCTCTTGCTTTCTCATAAGGTTGAGCACTTTGGTACTAGTGCCTATTGGCTTGTTTCATAGGACTCAACGTCCTTTGCTTTATGATTTCATGGGACTTAAAGTCCTCTACTTAATCTTCATAGGACTCAAAGTCCTCGCTTCTATCTTTCATAGGACTCAAAGTCCTCACTTTTATCTTTCATGGGACTCAAAGTCCTTGCCTTTATCTTTCATAGGACTCAAAGTCCTCGCCATTATCTTTCATAGGACTCAAAGTTCTCGCTTTTATCTTTCATAGGACTCAAAGTCCACGCTTTTATCTTTCATGGGACTCAAAGTCCTTGCTTTTATCTTTCATAGGACTCAAAGTCCTCGCCTTTATCTTTCGTAGGACTCAAATTCCTCGCCTTTATCTTTCATGGGACTCAAAGTCCTCGCCTTTATCTTTCACAGGACTCAAATTCCTCGCTTTTATCTTTTACTGGACTCAAAGTCCTCACCTTTATCTTTCATAGAACTCAAAGTCCTCACCTTTATCTTTCATAGGACTCAAAGTCCTCTATCTTTATGCTTTCGTAGGACCCAAAGTCCTCTGCCTTTTACATTTCAAAGACTTCAATGTCTTCAGTCATTTACACTTTCAAAAGACTACAATGTCTTCATTTACATTTCAAAGACTTCAATGTCTTCAGTCATTTACACTTTCAAAAGACTACAATGTCTTCATTTACATTTCAAAGACTTCAATGTTTTCAGTCATTTATGCTTCCAAAAGACTACAATGTCTTCATTTACATTTCAAAGACTTCAATGTGTTCAGTCATTTACGCTTTCAAAAGACTACAATTTCTTCATTTACATTTCAAAGACTTCAATATCTTCAGTCATTTATACTTTCAAAAGACTACAATATCTTCATTTACATTTCAAAGACTTCAATGTCTTTAGCCATTTACGCTTTCAAAAGACTAGAATGTCTTCATTTACATTTACAAGACTTCAATGTCTTCTGTCTAGAATGTCTTCATTTACACTTTATAAGGCTTCAAAGTCTCCTGTCATTCATAGGAATCAATGCCTTTGCCTTTGTGCTTCTTAGGACTCAACATCCTCTATTTCTATGCTTTGAAAAAATAACACTTCAAATGTCTTATACTCTGCAGGACTTCAATGTCCTTTTATTTACAGGTTTTTCTTCCTTGGTTTTCGGCGGTTGCCCAGTCAAATAACAATGTCACTCTAACGAAATTAGTGTCCTTATCTTTACTTCCCTTTTATTTACAATAAAAGATAAGTAAATAGGGGAAACTATCATACCCTAATTTTGTCCGGGAATTATCATTCACTGATGTTTTGATTCTTGCTAACCAAAAGGTGTTGTTCGGCACCAGTTTCCACACAAAAATGAGAGATTGTTCAACATTTTGATCAGAAATGCAAAAGATACCAAAAGGGAGGGGCAAAAGGGTCATTTCAGGGAACTTTGATGTTAAGTAACCAGCTCACCTGGGCGAGGTACCATGGTCCCAAATGCTTGTTTTTCCTATAAATAGGCATGAAGGGAGGCTGATCAAAGTGTTCCAAGGTTCAGCATTGAAGGATATTGAGAAAATTGAGAGAGAAGAAGAAGAAAGAAGAGAAAAGGAAGCCGAGGCACTACCGAATCGTGACGATCATCGAAGCCTACATCGTTCCTTGTTCGGTGTTCTTTGGGTGACTATCGATTAGTTTTGTTTTCAATATGTGAATGTGATCTATGCACCCTTAGAGGTGCCCCTTGTATTGTGTGCATATTCATTTCCTCCACCTATCATCGATGATCTCGTTTTCTTTGTAAAGTTCAATCTTAACGGATCACTAATATTGTAAAATTATCTTTAAAGAGGTTGGAAGTTAATAAATGAAACCAAGATAAAATCAACTCATAACTAACCACCATTTATCAAATATCACTTGAGATCGTTTCAAGGTCGAACACCTTAACAATTGTCTCCGCTTTTCAAATTTTAAAACATCGTTTCAAAGTCCAACGCCTTAAATGACTTTTTGTTCACAATTAAAATGAATATTTCAAAAACATAAAAATCAATTTAACACACAAACATTTAGACTTAAAGAACTACGTAGGTCTGAATTCCTCATCGCACCCGAGGATAGGTAGGAGCAAGGGCAACACCCTTGTCGACCCCAAAAAATTAAAAAAATACATAAAAGGGAAAAGTAAATAAATATAAAGTCACGTTTTTGCACACTCGATTAAAGGCTTCTGTCCTTTGTGACAGACGTGTGGGGTGCTAATACCTTCCCCATGCGTAAACAACTCCTGAAACCTTATTCTCAAAATTTGCAAACCTCTATTTGGTTTTTCTAGTGTTTTCCTTGAATAAACGTTGGTGGCGACTCCCATACATTTTTCTTTTTGGAAGACGCTCCTTTTTCTTTTCTCCCGCACTCTCGTTGAAGAGTAGGTTGCGACAGATGGCAACTCCATTGGGGATGTTAGAGAGTTAAGCCATTCGATCAGTGTGCAATGTTTTATCGTGACTTCTTTATTTATGTTCCCTTTTCCCTTTTCCTTTACCTTCCATTGTCAAACCGCCTAGATAGCTTTCCTGTTGGATCAAGTGGCCTCAGAATAATTAAGAAGGGGGGGTTGAATTAATTATTAACGTGTCTTGACTAATTAAAAATCTATCATTCTTAATGTTACTAGATTCAATTAGGCTTTTACTACTAAGTCAAGAAAGTAAAGAACAGAAATAGAAACTTAACCAAAAGTAAAAGCGATAATTAAAAGTACGCAGTGGAAATTAAAGAGTGTAGGGAAGAAGAAGATAAACACAAGATTTATACTAGTTCGACCACAAACCGTGCCTACATCCAGTCCCCAAGCAACCTGTGGTTCTTGAGATTTCTTTCAACCTTGTAAAATCCTTTACAAGCCAAAGATCCACATGGTATGTACCCTCCCTTGTTGATGCAATCCTCCCTAAGAAGGGACCGGTCACTAGAGCCATGAGCAAGAGGCGCCAAGAGGATTGGGCTAGAGTTGCTGAAGAAGGCCCTAGGGTTCTCATGAACCTTAGGGTAGATTTCTGAGCCCATGGGCCAAGTTTGGGTGCAATTCTCTTTGTACATATTAGACTAGGATGTCATTATATTTGATCCTTGTATTTAGGGCTCCATATTGTACGTAGGGAACCCTAGAAATATAGGAATTTTCAGCCCTTGTATTTTAGGGCACCTAGACTAGTTTTTGTATTAGGGGTAGTTTTGTAATTTCACATGCACTAAGTGAATATTTGATGTGTGTGGTTGGCAATAAATTTAATTGAATTGGTAGAAGCCCAATCCAATTAAATTTTAGAGGGGGAGATGAGCATTTGCTTACTACACCCCATTGCCACATCATATAGTCACACTTTGTGCATGTCCTTCATGCTTTACATGCCTCATGACACCTAAGCACACTTAGTGGAGAATCTTGGAATTGATCTTGGATTAGTGGGCTGAGCCATAACTAAAATTCACTAATCATAATTAGTGAAATTTTGGCTCCAAAGTTTGGCTCCACAAATTCAATTTCAAATTCAAGTGAAATTTGAATTGAAATTCAAATTTCCCTCCAATTTTGTGTGACACTTAGGCTATAAATAGAGGTCATGTGTGTGCATTTTTTTAAAACTTTGATCATTTGAATATTAACTTCAGATTTCAGAGCTCTTTTAGAGCACAAAATTTCGTGCTCTTCTCTCCCTCTCCCTTCATTCATCTCCTTCTTCCTCCAAGCTCTTATCCATGGCCTCCTATGGTGGTGAGCTTTTTCTAGACTCATCTTCTCCTTGAAGTGGCGTCTCCTCCCTCTCTTCCTTCTCCATTCCGCTGCCATTTATCTTCCAAGAAGCAAAGGAATCCATTGATGAAGAAGATCCTAGGCCTACAAGCTCCAATGGAGCTTACATCACTTGTTCTCTTTGAAAAACCAAGTTGATGTACCCTCCACTTGAACTGATCCACAAGAGATGTACCCTCTCTTGTTCTCAGTATAACAATCCCCAAGTAGATGTACCCTCTACTTGTACCACAAAGGATGTACCCTCCAATGTGTTGGGACAAAGAATTCTCAGGCAGTTAGTCCTTTGAATCTTTGTAAGGGGAAACAAAAGATATCTCAGGCGGTTAGTCCTTTGAATCTTTTGTAAGGTAGAAGAGAGACACAAAAGAATTCAGGCGGTTAGTTCTTTTGTTCTTTTGGCAAAGGAAGAAGAGAATGAAAAAGATGAATAACACAAGTTTTTGATCAAAGAACTTTTCCTGAAAGAGAAAGTATTGAACAAAAACTTTTAGAAAGATGAAGAGAAAATGAATCAGAAAATTCTGTAGAAAGAGTTAAAAGATATTTGAAAGATTCATTTAAGGATGTTGAAAGAAGATTATGTTGTTGAAATTCATGCCATAGTCACATATTTATAATCTCTTGATGACTCAAGTTAAAGTTTGTGACTCTTGATAATTTCTTTAGAAACTAGTCACCGTTTAAACATTGTGACTCTTTTGAAAACTAGTCACTTAAAAAGTTGTGACTTTTGAAAAAATCTTCAGAAACAAGTCTCTTGAAGAATTGTGAATTTTGGAAATTTATTTTTTCAAAATCAGTCACTGGTAATCGATTACCATTAAGGTGTAATCGATTACACATCAACAGATGTGACTCTTCATGTTTAAATTTTGAAAATCAAAACGTTTAGAACTCTGGTAATCGATTACAAGTATTATGTAATCGATTACACAAGTTTAAAATGATTTAAAACTGTTTAAACACAAGTTGTGACTCTTGAAATTTGAAATCTAACGTTTTAAAATACTGGTAATCAATTACTACCTTCTGGTAATCTATTACCAGAGAGTAAAACTCTTAGGTAATGATTTTGTGAAAACTTCTTGTGCTACTCAATGTTTTGGAAAAAAAATTTAGTACTTATCTTGATTGAGTCTTCTCTTGATTCTTGAATCTTGATCTTGATTATTCTTGAATCTTGATTCTTGAAACTTGATTCTTGAATCTTGAATCTTGATTCTTGAAACTTGATTCTTGAATGAAACTTGATTCTTGAATCTTGAATCTTGAATCTTGATTCTTGAATCTTTGGAATTTGCTTAACTCTTGATTCTTTGCCATCATCAAAATAACCTTGGAAGGCATTGCTTCCGCATTTCCTTTTACCAATTAGTTTTTACCTTATCTTTCACACCTCTTTGAGTGTTTATTTTGGCTAGTTCCAACCATAGTTTCTTTTACCTTTTGTTTTCAAACCCCCAACAACAAAGAACCGCAACTTAGGAACCAACATGAGTCTTCATTCTTCATCTAATGTTAATGGTGACGGTTTTACTCCCAAGGACCCCTTGTATAAGATATTAGATGAGTTGAGATCCCTTAAATTGCGGAAAGAAAAACAAGAGAGAAAAGAAAAAGGAAAAAAAAAGTGGAAGAAATAAGTCAAGATGAAAGTGAGAAAATAAGAGAGGAAGAAAGAAGAAAAATAATGAAAGAAATGAAAAGAAAAACATGTCTCCTTTAGTAGTCACGACTCTTGCAAGAGTTTAAGTGAAGAACTTAGCGACTATTATAGAGGGCGCCATAGGTCACATGCTAAACATCACTCCTAAAGAAGAGAAAAGGATAGAAGGCCTCAAGAGGTTAACATTAGCCTCCCATATTTCCATGGAAAAGATAACGTTGAGGCATACCTAGATTGGGAAATGAAGGTTGAACAACTCTTTGCTTGCCATCATATTAGTGAAGAGAGAAAAGTTCCATTGCCTACCCTTAGCATTCAAGGGTATGCCCTCTATTGGTGGACTTCCCTTGTTAGGGAATGAAGGATTCATGGGGATCCTCCAGTAGCGTGTTGGAATGATCTTAAGAGTTCCCTTAGGAAGAGGCACATTCCCTCCTACTATGAACGGGAGCTTATGGACAAGCTCCAAAGGCTTAGACAAGGGAGTATGAGTGTTGAAGAATATAGACAACAAATGGAACTACTCCTTTTAAGAGCTGGACTTAGGGAGGAGGAAGGAACAACCATAGCTAGGTTCCTTAGTGGGCTTAATGCATATTGAGGACTTTGGCTAGTGTACCAATTCGCTCTAAGTAGTAATTCTTGGAAGTCCGAGTATCGTTTCCACAGGGATTTTATTGCACTTTTATTGAATACTCTTCAATTTGTAAGTAAGACGTAAATAGTTCAAACCAAGAATAAAAGCAAGAGTAATTTGTAAAATCAAACAATTAAGAAATCAAGTAAGAGGAGAATGTTAAGACCGGACAAACCTAATTGGCCTACAATGCATAAATTGATTATGTTTCATTACCAATGCAGTTGAATCTGTTCTACCCACATCTGTTAGTTTACTTGCCCCTGATGCTTCACAATGACAAGCCTATTTCAATTACCTATCTCCCAAACGCCTTTGTGAAGACTCAATAATTAAAATGCATTAAGACTGAATTCTAAATGTTTGCTAACTGCATGGGCATTGGGCCATCATTCTATGCCTAGCAATGCTGACCCTATGATTCTTTTCTTTATTTGTTCTATTAGGTGTTACCCTTTCCCAAGTGCATAACCCCTAAAACTGATGCCTGCATTGCCTCTTAAACCCTTATTAAGAAATACCCTTTCCCGAGCGAATAAAACCCAAAAGAAATTTAAGATGTAAATGCAAGATAAAAAGAAAAGAAATTAGAACATAAAACCTGGAAGGAATTCTCTTTGCATTGATAACTCTTGAAGTACATCATACATCGTTGGCTTTTTAGGCCTGTCAGGCCTTAACTAGGGGATTAGCCACTCATGGCCATTGAGGGCTTTACAACTGAAGGGTGAAAGAAAGAATGGATAGGAAATGAAGAATATAGAGAGAAAGGGAGAGCTCAGGCTTAGAATGCTGAGAGAAGTGCTCTGAGGTGAGGTGTGTTGTTCCCTCTAGATTGGCTCTCTATTTATAGCTGCTGAAATGGGCCTCGGGCTTCCGTAGGCGCGCTTAGTGCGACACCTCGCGCTTAGCGCGTTCAGATCATGCACTTAGCGCGTGTTGCAGGCTTAGCATGTGCTTCTGTTGGATCGCGCGCTTAGTGCATGCTTCGCGCTTAGCACGAGTAATGGATTCTGCGTCTTTGTGCTTAACGCCTCGCTTAGCGCCCATGGTTCCTGTCCCGCTTGGCACGTGACATGCACTTAGCGTGCGTACTGGACTTTACCTGCTTCCAATTTTCTTCTTTTCTTCAGTTTTTTTCTTGCTTTTTTCTTGTTACACCTTCAGCCTTCAATTCTGCAACCAAAATTTAAACTTTATCAATTCTTTAACTTTTAATTACAAATAACTGCTAAATAATTATTTTTAAGCCAATATTTGCCTGATTTTCTATTATTAATTTACAATTATTTAGTAGTTATAAAAATGCCCCAAATTAAAACTTTGCTTGTCCCCAAGCAAATAAAAAATTCACAAGCGAGCTCTAAATGTTCCAACACTATCAATGGTTGCAGTCCTTATATTCCTTGACTGGTCCTTTCTGCATCTGTCATAATCTTAAAATGAAAGCATAAAAACACATGAGCTGAAATTTGGTTAATTATCTAGAATTCAATCAAGTTTAGTTCGCCTTACTTCCCTCACAAGGCTGGTGTTTCCCTCTGCTCATAAGTGTCTGGTTAAGTGTTTGTAATTCAACAACCAACAAGTAAGACTCTAGATTTTGCACTTCATCTCAGTTAAGGCTATCTTTAATTACCTTTGGTGGATCACTAAGGACTTTTGTTGGCTTGTAATGGGGCCTGGCTATAAAAAAAATCATGATTTTTCTTGGAAATTCAAACTTAGGATTATAAGAGAGCAAAAACTTCAATTTCTGCCTAGGCCTCTTACTTAGCCCTTTTATTTCTCCACAACACTTTTCCTTTGACACCTCTTCTTTTCTGCCCTTTATAATAGTAAATATCTTTTTTTTTGAAAGGAATGGGCTTGCAGTTTGTAGAGGGTATCTTACTGGGTGTTGTTCTATTATCCTGGCTAATTAGCCTTTTATCCAAAATCCCCCAAATTAAAAACCTTTGCAACCCTTTTTGCTCTCTTGGAATCCTAAAAAGGTCAGGACTATCAATTTTTGGCTCAAGGGTCAATTCCAAATAAGCTATTGGCTCAATATGGGTGCAAGGGGTAAAATTATGTTGGGTTGGCTTTTGGGCTAGATAGCTAAACAAAACAAACATGGCCTTGATCATATCCACCTTAAGTAACTAATCTAACAGTCTAAGAATGATGCAAAACTAGGAGCTTAAGGACAGGCATTTTCTCTCGCAATTAAGTTCACACTCTCACCGGGACTGAGTAAGTATTTGGCGTACTAGGTATGATCTTATTCCATCAAGCTAACCTTTTCCTCTCCATGGTTCATGCTCCATTTCTTGATCTAACTTTTGCTTCTAGAACCAGTGTTTTTCCAATTATCAATAGCATCTCAAGTGTTGGATCTTTCAGAACAAGCTAAAGAATTATGACTTCTCAAGTTATCATGCAATTATTTATTCAGAAAACACATACTGAATTCTAATATTATTACTACTACTTTTTAGGTTCAAGACAAAATTTAACATAAGGAATCAACTATATTTAAAAATAAAGACATAAAAGCATAAAAACATAAAAACATCAAAAACATAAAGACATAGAAAACTAAGATCCTGTGCTGCCTCCACTCAGATCTGCCCATGGGCCCCAATCTGCTACTGCCAAGTCAGCAATAATGTCTTCATCAACTACAACATCTCCAGAACCGGCTCCAGATGGCTCTCCCCCCCTATCAGTAGAGGGCTGGGCTCCTGGCCCTACGGCCTGCTGAATATAGGCCTCTAGAGTCGTGAGAGGCGGGTCCATCTTCAGGTGCAGGGACAACCGATGCAGGTCCTGAATAATGATCTGCTGGCGATGATACAGAGACCTGAGCATCTGTCCATGCATATCCAGCGGTGTTGAAGTGGATGATGGTGGAGGAATAGGTGCCTGAGAGGAAGGATGAGAAGGAGGCTGAGGAGGAAGAGGAGCCTCTGATGCTGATACTGGGAATGTGATAGAGGGGTCAGCGGGGTTCCAGCAGTTCTTCAGAATATAAGCAAGGTTGATCATAGGACTGAGTGACTCAAAAATCAGGGTATCATAGATAACCCCCTGAATGTCACACAGTGTTGTGATCAATGCTGGAAACCTAAGCCTGGAAGTGCTGGACTGGGCGATATGGCTAATTTGTAGATGATAGACAAGTGGCCTCAGATATCTTAAGAAGGGAGGGGGGTTGAATTAAGATATCACAAACAATACCCTTTACAAGTTCTAAACCACACAAGGACAACCCTTCCTTTGTGTTCAAATTGCTTTACAACAAGAGACCCTCGGTCTCTTAATCCCTTTTCATAAATAAGATGAAGAGAAGAAGAAATCTCTCTTGAAAGAGATAGATTGAACAATGGAGCACTCAAATAATTCCTTATTGAATTGCAAGTGTATTGGCCAAGGAATTTTTTAAGAGGATAAGACAATTTTGCTTTTGAGAGGATAAGACCTTTTTGTTCTGAAAAACTCTAATTAAATTCGTGTTCCAAGTCAAATATAAATAGACCTTTGATGGCTATTAAAAAATCATTTGAACAGATGTGACTCTTGGAAATTATTTTTTGAAATTCCCCTCTGCTAATCGATTACAAGACTTGTGTAATCAATTATAGGCTTTAAAATTTGAATCAAAATGTTCAATAACTGCAGGTAATTGATTACCAACCAAGTGTAATCGATTACACATTGTAAAATTTGAATTCAAATTTCTAATGACTGTTGTAAATATTTTCAGCTGCTGGTAATCAATTACAATCCTCATGTAATAAATTACATGCTTTCAAAAGTATTCAAAAGCATTTCAGGAAGTGTTTTGGCCGCTGGTAATCGATTACTTCCTTTAGTAATTGATTACCAGAGAGTAAATACCTTGAAAAAACATTTTAACTCATATTCTTTGGCCAAACCTCTTGCTGTTTCAACTTCGAATTCCCTTCCTAAGTCTCTAGAGATTATCTTGATCATATATGTTGAATTTCTTGGATTCTTGTCTTGAATTAAACTTGTCTTGTGTAATCACATAAACAACAATCCAGAACAATGCCTTACCTTGTTAGCTGAAGAAAAATGTGGGAGAAGAAGTAGGAAGAGCAGCGGAGCGCAGAGAGATGTAGAGTGAGTGGAGAGGAGAAGAAAATGACAAGAATGAGGTAAAAGGAAATTTAAAGGTAAAGGAAAAGAAGAGGAAGTTGGGGCATTGGACAGTTTTCGAAAACTGCCCAGCAGTTAAGGATCATGCGCTTAGCGAGCAGCCGTCGCTAAGCGCCCTACGACCCCTGGAATTCCCCCTAATTTTGAAATTCAAAATTTGAAACTTACTTGGGCGCTCAGCGAGGATGCTCGTTGAGCGCGACTGACGTCAAGAGCGCTTAGCGCCAAGGAGCGCACTTAGCGCGTGGCTTCGGTCAGCCCAACAGGTATCTATTTCCTGCACCCCTGTTATTGTTGTCTACACCTGTTGGGCCTTTTTTTTGTGGAAGGACTACAGAAAAATGTCTACAGTTGTACAAAATATGTTGGGTTGCCTCCCAACCAAATCTTAGTTTATTGTCTTTAGCTAGACACTAGGCTTTCTTCAAGGGTCATTAAGGTAGATGATGGTCGTCAATGTCTCCAATTGTCCACCATTATAAATCTTTAAGCGTTGTCTATTGACGATCCATTTCTTCTCAAAATTCTCTTCTCTAGGGTCTACCAACTCAACTGCTCCATGAGGTCTTACTTCTTTGATTATGAACGGCCCTGGCCACTTGGTGGGAATAGCCTTAGTCTTGAGTTAAAGAGTAATACCTGTTGTTCTGGCTGGAATTCTTTCCTTTGTAACTTCTTGTCATGATACGCCTTCATTTTTTGCTTTTAGATTCTGGATGACTCGTAGGCGTTTAGTCTCATTTCTTCCAATTCCAGCAATTGTAATTTCCTCTTTTCTCCACATGCATTATCATCGAAGTTGAGCAATTTGAGAGCCCAATATGCTTTGTGCTCCAACTCCACTGGTAAATGACATGCCTTCCTATAGACTAGCTAAAATGGTGATAATCCAATAGGGGTCTTGAATGCTATCCTGTAGGCCCAGAGAGTATCGTCGAGCTTCAAGGCCCAATCCTTTCTTGATGATGTAACTATCTTCTCTAGGATTCACTTGAGCTCCCTATTAGAAATTTCTGCTTGGTCGTTTGTCTGAGGGTGATAAGGCGTGGCTACCTTATGTCTTACATTATAGTGCTTTAGGACTTTCTTCAATTGATTGTTGCTGAAATGTGTTCCCCCATCACTAATCAGGGCTCGTGGGACTCCAAAATGGGAAAAATGTTCTTCTTTAGAAACTTTATCACTACCCTGGCGTCGTCTTTTGGAGTGGCTATGGCTTCCACCCATTTGGAGACATAATCCACAGCTACCAGGATATAGACATTCCCGTATGAAGAAGGAAGCGGCCCCATGAAGTCAATGCCCCAACAATAAAAAATCTCTACCTCCATGATGCTCTTTAGAGGCATCTCATCCCTTCGAGAAATCCCCCCTACTCTCTGGCATTTATCACAACAATGCACAAACTCATAAGCATCTTTAAAAATAGAGGGCCAGAAAAAACCTGATTGTAGCACTTTTGCGATTGTTCTGTCCCCACTGTGGTGACCGCCATAGGGTGAACTGTGGCAGTGCCAAAGAATGCTTCGTGCTTCTTCCTTTATGACGCATCTTCTTAATAGATTATCAGCCCCTGCTCTGAACAAATGAGGATCATCCCACACATAGAAGCGAGCATCATGCAAGAATTTCTTCCTCTGACTCCAATTAAATTCTTTTGGAATGATTCTCGTGGCTTTGTAGTTAGCCATGTCCACAAACCAAGGTCTGGTGGCAACCTGAAAAAGAAACTCATCAGGAAATTCTCCTTTTACCTCTAGTTCTTCCTTGGTGATTTCTGCATTCTTTAACCAGGATAGGTGATCGGCTACCACATTCTCAGATCCTTTCTTGTCCTTGATGATGATGTCAAATTCTAGTATTAGTAGGACCCATCTAATCAACCTTGGCTTAGAGTCTATCTAGGCAAGCAGGTGCTTAATGGCAGCATGATCTGTGAAAATGGTAACCCTCGACCCTATCAAATAAGACCTGAATTTCTCCAAGGCAAAGACAATAGCTAGCATCTCCTTTTCTGTGGTGGCATACTTCATATGTGCTTCATTAAGGACCTTGCTAGCATAATAAATGGCGTGAAATACCTTGTCATGCCTCTGTCCCAGAACTGCCCCTACTGCATAGTCGCTGGCATCATACATTAATTCAAAATCTTTACTCCAGTCTAGTGCAATCATCACTGGTGTAGTAGTGAGCTTATTCTTCAACATCTGAAATGCTGCTGAACATTCTTCATCAAACTTAAAAACCATGTCCTTATTAACCAGATTGCTTAAGGGCTTGGAAATCTTCGAGAAGTCCTTGATGAACCTCCTGCAGAAACCTGCATGCCCTAGGAAACTTCTGACGCCTTTCACATTCAATGGTGGTGGCAACTTCTCAATGACGTCTATCTTTGCCCGGTCAACCTCAATCCCTCTATATGAGATCTTGTGGCCGAGGACTATGCCCTCTCGAACCATGAAATGACACTTTTCCCAGTTTAGTACCATGTTAGTCTCTATGCACCTTTGTAGTGCCATCTCCAGGTTCTTCAAGCAGCTGTTAAATGAGGGTCAAAAAACCAAGAAGTCATCCATGAATACCTCAATGCTTTTCTCCACCATATATGAGAAAATGGCCAGCATGCACCTCTGAAATGTGGCTGGTGCATTACATAACCCGAATGGCATCCTTTTGTAATCAAAGACGCCAAAAAGGCATGTAAAGGTCATCTTCTCCTGATCTCTGGGATCCACCGCGATCTGGTTGTACCCTGAGTATCCATCCAAGAAGTATTAGTATGCCTGTCCTGCAAGCCTCTCCAACATCTGATCCATGAAAGGTAAGGGAAAGTGATCCTTCCTTGTGGCTTCATTCATCTTGTGGTAATCGATGCACATTCTCCAGCTAGTGACAGTTCGTGTAGGTATCAAGTCATTCTTCTCATTCTGTACGACCGTCATTCCTCCTTTCTTAGGAACCACCTCTATTGGGCTTACCCAAGCACTGTCAGAGATAGGGTATATGAGCCCAGCCTCCAGAAGCTTGAGCACCTCTTTTCTCACCTCTTCCTTCATTTTTGGGTTCAGTCGTCTCTGGGGTTGTCAGACTGGCCTGTTATTGTCTTCCATCATTATCCTATGTATGCAGTAAGCAGGGCTAATTCCTTTGAGATTCAATATATGCCATCCAATCGCTTCCTTATGTTTCTTCAGAATGTCTACCAACCTATTTTCTTCTTCTTTTGTTAGTGCATTACTGATCACTATAGTTTTAGCGTCATCTTCCTCCAGGAACACATACTTCAGATGATTGGGCAATATTTTTAGCTCTACCTTCTTTTTTTCGGACGGAGGCTCCTTCTTTAGTGTCTCAAAACCGGCTTCTCCCTCAGGAATACTTTCTTGTCGATCCAAGTCCCTCCAGGCAGTCTAGCGCATTTACCATGGCTTTTTCCAGCGAAGTCTGTGGTGTCTCGAGAATACTGACGTCTTCTTTATCAATCTCCTCCACTCTAAAGCACTTCCAACCCTCCTGTGGGTACTTCATTGCCTTGAAAAGGTTGAAGGTTATCTTTGGATTGTCAATACTCAACTCTAAGTTCCCATTTCCCATGTCCACCACATAGTTGGCAGTCAGTAAGAAGGGTCTGCCTAGGATAAGGGGAATCTATGTGTCTTCTTTGATATCCATGATAACAAAGTCCATTGAAAAAGTGAAGTGGCATACCTTGACCAGGACATCTTCTACCACCCCGTATGATCTTGTGATTGAGCGGTCTGCCAGTTGAAGCGTCATCTTCGTGGGGTCTATCTTCAAGTTTCCAATTCTTTTGCACATCGATAAGGGCATCAGATTGATACTTGCCCCTAGATTAATGAGGGCCTTGTCTACTGCTTCCTTCCCTATGGTACAAGGGATGGTGACACTTCTGGGGTCCTTGAATTTCTTAGGTAGCTTCCTCTAAATTATTGCACTGCAGTTGCCCCTACCACAATATTCTCGTTGTCAATATACTTCCCCTTCTTGGTGAGGATGTCTTTCATAAATTTAGAGTAGAGGGACATCTGCTGTAAGGCTTCCCTGAATGGCATTGTGATTTCCAGCCCTTTGAATATTTCCAAGAAACGCTTGAAGTAGCACTCCTTCTTCTTCCAGGTGGGTGCCATAGGATACGGGAGATCCTGTGGGAGGGCTAGTGGTTCTTCCTTCTTGGCCTCTCGTGCTATCTGGATCATGGTCTTAGGAGGTGAGACCTCTTTCTAATCTTCCTCTGCCTCTTTCTCTTCTTTTATCCTCCTTTCCTCTGACTGGTCCCCTTCTTCTGCCTTACCCTCTTCCTGTGCTCTTTTCTAGCCTCGGGTCAACACTTCTTTGCATTCTTCCTTCGGGTTCTTTTCTATGTTAGCCCCAAAAGTTCTAGTGGGTCGTTCGGCTTTCTCTTGAGCCAATTGGCCCATTTGAACTTCCAAATTCTGAATGGTTGTGTCTGTGCTTTTCTGATGTGACCTTGTCTCCTGGATGAATTACAATAGTAGTTCCTCTATGTTGACGAGTTTCTCTTGCTGATTCGGACCCTGGCTGGGATGCTGGTACAGTGACTGGTTCCTGTGCTCCTTGTATTGATTTCCCTGATTCCTCCAGCTTGAGCCCTATGTGAAGTTTCTTCCCTGATTGAATCTTGGTGGCCCGTGATTAAATCATGTTGCCCCCTGATTGAATCCGGACGAATTTCCTTAGTTGTAGCCTTAGAATCCATGGCGATTTGGTATGCCCATGTAATTTACTTCTCAAGAGGGATCTTATTTGACTGCACATTGTCTAGGCTCATGTGTCCCTCCACATGTGGGGCATCCTTCTACCTGCATAATAGAAGAGTGGGAAGAACTTACCACTTGTAATTGTTGAGGCAACTTGCTGAGGGTTTCTGTGAAGGCTTCTATCTATCTGGTCAGTAGCTTGTTTTGTGCTAAAGTTGCATCGTGCGTGGTGAGCTCCAAGAGGCTTTTTTTTGTCGGGACATAAGTGCGATCACGAAGGATGGCTTGATCACTAGCCGCCATATTCTCGATGAGCTCCATCGCCTCCTCAGGTGTCTTCAACTTGATCTTACCTCCTGTGAATGCATCTAGTAACTGCTTCGATTGAAGACGCAAACCATCTATGAAGATGTTTAGCTGTACCGGCTCACTGTATCCGTGTGTTGGTGTTTTTCTTAGCAACCTGTGGAAATAGTCTAGCACTTCACTAAGGGATTCATCTGGAAAATGATGGAAGGAAGAAATCTCCATCTTTCCTTCAGCGGTCTTTGATTCTGGGAAGTACTTCTTTAAGAATTTTTCTACAACCTCTTCCCATGTTCTTAAGTTGTTGCCTTTGAAGGAATGCAACCATCTTTTTGCCTCTCCTGCTACTGAAAAGGAGAAGAGGTTAAGGCGTACCACAAAATCTGGAACTCCGGCTATCTTGACGGTGTCGCATATCTCTATGTATGAGGCTAGATGAGCGTATGGGTCTTCATTTGGGAGACCATGAAAGAGGTTCCCTTGAATCAGTTGAATAAGAGAGTGAGGGTAGGAGATGTTGGCCGATTGGACTTCCGGCCTTGCAATACTTATGAAGAACTGTGGGGTGACGGTACTAGAGAAGTCCTCTAGTGTGACTCTTCATGCCGGCTACCTGTCCATCTGATTGTGATCTGGAGTAGGAGGTGAGATGTAACTGCTTCCTTCTGTGTCCTGCTCCCTTCTTCTTCTTGCAGCATTGTTATGCCGACAAGTAGCTTCAATTTCTAAATTAATGGGAAAAACGTCTCCAGATGCAGTTTTACCTCGCATAAAAACAAAAGGCACTACCCGTGCAATATATGGGAGAAGAAAAAAAGAATAGAAGAAGAAGTAAAGAATACTAGAAGAATGAGCCAACAAAGGAAGAAATGAGCTTACAAACTGATATAGTATGGCAATTAAGTGCGAGAACAAAATCCCCGGCAATAGTGCCAAAAACTTGTTGAGGACTTTGGCAAGTGTACCAATTCGCTCTAAGTAGTAATTCTCGGAAGTCCGAGTATCATTTCCATAGGGATTTTATTGCACTTTTATTGAATACTCTTCAATTTGTAAGTAAGACGTAAATAATTCAAAGCAAGAGTAATTTGTAAAATCAAACAATTAAGAAATCAAGTAAGACGAGAATGTTAAGACCGGACAAACCTAACAGGACTACGATGCATGAATTGATTATGTTTCATTACCAATGTAGTTAAATCTGTTCTACCCACATCTGTCAGTTTACTTGCCCCTGATGCCTCAAGATGACAAGCCTATTTCAATTACCTATCTCCCAAATGCCTTTGTGAAGACTCAATAATTAAAATGCATTAAGACTGAATTCTAAATGTTTGCTAACTGCATGGGCATTGGGCCATCATTTTATGCCTAGCAATGCTGACCCTATGATTCTTTTCTTTATTTGTTCTATTAGGTGTTACCCTTTCCCAAGTGCATAACCCCTAAAATTGATGCATGCATTGCCTCTTAAACCCTTATTTGGAAATACCCTCTCCAGAGCGAATAAAACCCAAAAGAAATTTAAGATGTAAATGCAAGATAAAAAGAAAAGAAATTAGAACATAAAACCTGGAAGGAATTCTCTTTGCATTGATAACTCTTGAAGTACATCATACATTGTTGGCTTTTTAGGCCTGTCAGGCCTTAACTAGGGGATTAGCCACTCATGGCCATTGAGGGCTTTACAACTCAGGGGTGAAAGAAAGAATGGATAGGAAACGAAGAATATAGAGAGAAAGGGAGAGCTCAGGCTTAGAATGCTGAGAGAAGTGCTCTGAGGTGAGGTGTGTTGTTCCCCCTAGATTGGCTCTCTATTTATAGCTGCTGAAATAGGCCTCGGGCTTCCGTAGGCGCGCTTAGTGTGACACCCCGCGCTTAGCGCGTTCAAATCATGCACTTAGCGCGTGTTGCAGGCTTAGCATGTGCTTCTGTTGGATCGCGCGCTTAGCGCATGCTTCGCGCTTAGCACGAGTAATGGATTCTGCGCTTTTGTGCTTAACGCCTCGCTTAGCGCCCATGCTTCCTGTCCCACTTGGCGCGTGACATGCACTTAGCGTGCGTACTGGACTTGACCTGCTTCCAATTTTCTTCTTTTCGTCAGTTTTTTTCTTGCATTTTTCTTGTTACACCTTCAGCCTTCGATTCTGCAACCAAAATTTAAACTTTATCAATTCTTTAACTTTTAATTACAAATAACTGCTAAATAATTATTTTTAAGCCAATATTTGCCTGATTTTCTATTATTAATTTACAATTATTTAGCAGTTATCAATGCGGAAGTGAGGGACAAGGTTTAACTCTTTCCATATAGGGACCTAGGTGAGCTACAACTTAAAAGAAATCCTTCTTCAAAATCTTATGGCTTTCACTCTTATCCAAGGAAGGACCAAGCCCAAGGAATTTTGGGGGCTACACCTTCAAAATCCAAGGAAGATAAGGGTAAGACCATAGAGAAATTCACCCTTAAGACTAGTTCCAAAGCAAGGACTAGCAACATTAAATGCTTCAAATGTCTTGGGAGAGGCCACATTGCCTCTCAATGCCCCACAAGGAAAACCATGATTATGAGGGGCGAAGACATTTATAGTAGTCAAGAGGAGACTACTTCTTCCCCTTCCCCTAATGGAAGTGAAGATGAAGTAAGGGGTGAAGAGTCTAGTGAGGAAGTCTACCCCCATGAAGAAGGTGACCTCCTAACGGTTAGAAGACTCCTTGGAGGTCAATCTTGTGATCTATCTCAATCCCAAAGAGAGAAAATATTTCATACAAGATGCATAATTTTAGATAAAACATGTTATCTCATTATGGATAGTGGATCTTGTTGCAATTGTTGTAGCACAAGATTTGTTTCCATGTTGAACCTCACTATCATTCCCCACCCAAAACCTTATAAGTTTCAATGGCTCAATAAGCAAGGGGAAATGATAGTTAACCAACAAGTGAAGGTACCTTTCTCCATTGGGACATATAAGGATGAAGTTAATTGTGATATAGTTCCCATGGAGGCAGTACATATTCTTTTAGGAAGGCCATGGCAATTTGATAGGAAGATCATTTACAATGGCCTAACTAATTAGATTACCCTCATCCATCTTGGCACTAAATTTGTGTTGCATCCTCAAACACCTTTACAGGTGGCCAAAAATCAACTAACTACGAAAGATAAGAGGGATGAGGAAGAAAAAGTAGAAAAACAAAAGAAAAAGAATGATACTAAGGCCTTGTCTTCAAAGGCCAAGGGGAAGAAAAAGGAGGAAAAGGATTCCTCCAAGAAGATTGTTAAGAAGGAAAATCATTTTGCAACAAAAGGTTATATCAAAAGAGCACTCCTTCTTAAACAATCCTTCTACCTTCTCCTATCAAGGGAAACATCCCTTAGAACTGCCATACCTCTTAAGCTTGAGGTTATTCCTCAGGTAAAGGAGTTTTTGGATGAGGGTTTGGTTCGTAAGAGCTTAACTCATTGTGCTTTGTTGGTGCCCAAAATAGGTATTATGAGGCATGAAATCCCTATGATATGTGTTATGATTAATGTGTTGAGTGGTGCAACCTTCTTTTGTAAAATAACCCATGCATCCAACATCTTCATGATTCACATACATAAGGACTTATTAGGTAGGTTTGTTCTTATTTTTAGTTTCAATACAAACTTAGGTGCTCATATGGGACACCTTAGGTTTGTCAAACTTTTTGGTAGGAATAATCACCATGAAAATACAGAAAAAAGGTATGTTTTATTGCATTACTTTCCTTAATTTTTTAAATAGTGATCAAGGGGTTCCTACAGACCCTAAGAGAATAAAGTTCATTCCTGAGTGCCCCACTCCACCATGTATAAGGAAAATTTGGGGTTTCCATGACTTAACAAACTTTTAAAAAGGTTTGTCCCATATTTTTCTATACTTGTAGCACCACTCATTAATTTGGTGAGAAACCATGTTCCCTCCTGGGAAGATGCCCAGGAAAGGGATTTTCAGACCTTACCTTACTCCAACATACCAAACACCACTAATATATATGTTTTATTCTTTTTATAGTTGTTGAGGAAAGAAGCCCAGAGTTTCAAGAACCTCTGGATTTGAGGTCAAATCCTTTTCAAGGGGGAGGAAATGATGCAATCCTACCCCTCAATGGCATTAGATAGAAGACTCCAAGGAGATTGGGCCAGAGATGCAAGAGAAGGCCCTAAGGTTCTCATGAACCTTAGGGTTGATTTCGGGCCCATGGGCTAAGTATGAGCCCACTTATCTTTGCACATATTAGATTAAGGTTTCATTATTTTTGGGCCTTGTATTTAGGGCTTCATAGCATAGGGAGGGTACCCTAGTAATGTAGGATTTTTTAGCCCTTGTATTTTAGCGCACCTTGACTAGTTTTTGTATTAGGGGTATTTTTGTAATTTCACATGCATTAAGTGCACAATTTGATGTGTGTGTTGGGAGATAAACTTAATTGAATTGGGAGAAGCCCAATCCAATTAAATTTTGGACCATCTTAAGGGGGAGGTAGGCATTTGCTTGCTACACCTCATTGTCATATCATATAGTCACACTTTATGCATGTCCTTGATGTTTTACATGCCTCATGACACCTAAGCAAACTTAGTGGAGAATCTTGGACTTGATCTTGGATTATTGGGCTGAACCATAGCTAAAATTCACTAATCGTAGTTAGTGAAATTTTGGCTCCAAATTTGGCTCCACAAATTCAAATTCAAATTCAAGTGAAATTTGAATAGAAATTCAATTTTCCCTCAAATTTTTTGTGACACTTAGGCTATAAATAGAGGCCTTGTGTGTGCATTTTCTCAACTTTGATCATTTGAGAATTACACTTCAAAGTTTAGACCTCATTTGAGGCACAGAATTTCGTGAACCTTCTCTCCTTCTCCCTCCACTTATCTTCTCCTACCTTCAAACTCTTATCCATAACTTCCTATGGTGGTGAGCTTGTTCTTAACTCATCTTCTACTTGAAGTGGCGTCTCCAATCTTTCTTCCTTATCCATTCCGCTGCAATTGATCTTCAAGAAGTAAAGGACTCCATTGATGAAGAAGATCCAAGGCCTACAAGCTCCACGTGGAGCTACATCATGAAGGCGCCATCAAGAGAACCAAAACAGGTTCAGTACGCATACCATTCCTAAACCCCACCTACAATTTCAGAAAATTTTGGTTTTTTCTTTTTCTCCACCTAGTTATTATCTCCTACTATGTCTCTGCGAGAGATAATTTATACTTTAATGCAGAGAGAGCAAAGAGGAGACACCCAGATAAAATATGGCAAGGTAAAATTGACCGTGATGCAGCTCAGGTTACAAATGTGCATAACTATAGGTATGCTTCATGTTACTGTACATTGTTGTGCTTAATTATTGGTGTCTCGTGTCCATATTATTTTAGTCAGATTCAGAATAATTGTTATTCTATTGAGTTATTTTTTCTCCTGCATACAAAATCTTTGCATCCACTTGGAATATATCTGGAAAATCTCCCCCAAGGTATTTGATTCTGGAAGATTAGCTTCACTCTTCTGCTCTTGTTGATATCTATGTTCTTGGGTAAATTTCTCATTGTATTTTTATAGTGTATTCTCCCCATTCTGGAATATACATCACGGATTATATTCTTATTGAGCTTAATAAATAACCATGATTACTGGTTGTTAACACTTGTTATGTTTGTTATTTTCTGATAGGGAATAGTTCTGATTTGTGGATGACATTCTATTATAGTTTTTTTTATCAGCAAAAATATATTATATTATAAATGAATGAAAGTACCAGAGGTACTATAATTACAATATTAGTGCTAGGTATGCTGCTGGATCCACTAGTGTGAAGATCCAGATTGCAAACCTGATATATTGCTACAGTGAAATACCCATCTTTTCTATCCTATATACAAAAAGCTACTGGTAGATTACTAGACCAGTAGGTATATGAGTCAACAAAATCTTTCTCAAACCCTCTAAGCCATGACCAGATTAGAAATATTGCATCTTCCAGCAGCTTGCTTCCATCAAAAGGTTCATTTAGGAAGACATTTCGATTTTTGTGCTGCCAAATAGACCAGGATAGGGCCACCCACCAGCACTTCCATCTAGAATACTGCTTTCCACCATTTGTGCCAATTGTTTGCTGCATGAAATGTTGTCTTGGATTAATAGAAAAAGCTCCCCTGGTTTGAATCCAGGAGAGGGATTCCCACCATAAGGGTTGTGTATTTGGGCAATCAAAAAATAGGTGAGAGGCTTCCTCCTCCATACTTCTGCAAAAAAGGATAGATTGTGTCATTCATCTGGATTTGTCTTCTTCTTAGATTAGCTTTGGTTGGTAGCCTGTCTTTGATCAATCTCCATGCAAAAATTTGAGCTTTTGCTGGGATTTTTAGCTTCCATAGATCCTCTAGTGCCTCATCCAGGGTGTCCCCTACTGTGGCTTCTTGTAGCAGGTAATATGCGCTTTTAGTATAGTACTGTCCTGTAGTTTCTGGTTTCCATATCCAGCAATCAGTGATCTGATTTTGGATTTGTATCTGTGATATGTCATCCATAAATCTGACAGCTGCATCTACTTCATTGTCAAATAGGGGTCTTCTCCACTCAAGATTCCATTCCCAACCTGTTTCGGTTTGTCTCCCCGCTTGCTAAATGAGTCTTTTCTGTTGGCAGGAGGCTTGATATAGCCTGGGATATTTCCTCATTAGTGCTTCTCCTCCTCGTACCCATCTGTCCTCCCAAAGTCTAAATTTATCCCCATAACCCAGCTTCCATTCTGTTTCAGTTTGCAACACAGTATTCATCTTTTGTTCATGTATCATCAACTGTAAGTCCTTCCACCATATTGATGCCTTGGGGGCTCTTTTTCCTTCAGCTAATGCTCTCCACCCTCCATATTTTGAATCCAGAATTTTAGCCCATATTTCTGAATTTTGCTGCATCAAATTCCACCACCACTTTCCCAGCAATGCTTTGTTGAACAGGCTGATGTCTTTTATTTCCAGTCCACCCTTTTGTTTTGGGAGACAAATTGTGTCCCATTTGACCCATGCTATTTTCTTCTGATCTGTTCCTCCTCCCCATAGGAACCTTCTCTGTATTTGAATCAGTTTGTCCGCTACCTTATTGGGGATCCTGAAAAAAAAGAGAAAGAAAATAGGGATAGATGTTAGGATGGATTTTATAAGGATCACTCACCCCCCAAAGGATAAGTGTCTCTGTTTCCATCTCGCTAATTTTTTTCACTCTTTCTAATGATCGAATCCCAAAGCTCACTACGCCTTGGATTAGCCCCTATGGGTATTCCCAGATAAGTGAATGGCATAAATAGAATTCTACAATTCAAGTAACCCGCAGCCTGCATTATCCATTGTTGTGATTGTCCCATAGCCCCAAAACAGCTCTTCGCATAATTTATTTTAAGGCCCGATGTAAGTTCGAAGGCCCTCAGAATAGACTTGATTGTCTTAACATTTTGCATGTTATCCTCTCCAAAAAATATGGTGTCATCGGCATATTGTAAAATGCTAACAGGTACATTTTTCTCCCCCACAAAAAACTCAGTGAACATCTCCTGGTTGACTGCTTCCCTCATAAGTCCAGTGAGCCCCTCAGCTACAATATTCAACAGTAGGGGCACAAGGGGATCACCTTGTCTAAGGCCTTTTTGGGGAACAAACTCTGTTGTGGGACTTCCATTAACCAACACCGACACCGTGGCAGATTTAAGACAGCCTTCAATCCAAAGTATCCATTTTTTGCAGAACCCCAACCTCCTCAGCATGTAAGAGAGAAAATTCCATGAAACTAAATCGTAGGCTCTTTCAAAGTCGACCTTGAATATCATGCATGACTTTTGTTCCCTCCTTGCTTCCTCTACTACTTCATTAGCAATGACAACGTTGTGTAATAAGTGTCTTTCGACTATGAAAGCAGATTGATGTTCATCTATAATAGATGACATAGCTCTCTTCAATCTATTGGCTAGCAACTTAGCCACGATCTTATAGACGTATCCTATGAGTGAGATGGGTCTGAAGTCATCGAGGCATTGCGGGTCAGTCACCTTGGGTATTAAGGCAATAAATGAAGCATTAGCTCCCCTTGGGATAACACCATTTGCATGAAATTCATCTATAAATCGGAGGACATCCGGTTTCAAAATCTGCCAAAATTGCTTGATGAATTTAAAATTAAATCCATCAGGCCCTGGGCTCTTTTCGCTATCACAGTCCCACATCGCTGTCCTGATTTCTTCCTCGCTGAAGCTGTCCACCAGCCTTTGGTTTTCTCGTTGTCCAATACTATGGAAGATGATGCCATTTAAATTTGGCCTGTTGTGCATGGATTCTTGGAATCTTTGCCGAAAAAAACTGCGAACTTCCTCTTTTACTCTATTTGGCTCATCAATCCATGACCCGTTAATAACCACACCATTTAAGACATTAAATCTGCGGTGTGAGTTAATCAGCAGGTGGAAGTATCGGGAGTTACAATCGCCTTCCTTGATCCATTTAGATCTCGCCTTCTGCCTCATTAAAGATTCGTGAGCTTGGGCTGCTGTCCAAAGATCTTGCTGTAGCCTCTTTCTAATTGTAATTTCTTGGGGAGTCATCTGCCTATTTGCTGCTTCAGATTCCAATTTATTAAGCTCTGCCTCTAGCTGCTAGACCCTCTTAAATGTGTCTCCGAACTGCTCTTTGTTCCATGACTTCAGCCTTTCCTTAAGGCGCTTGATCTTCTATTTGAGTGCAAAACCACCCCAACCACTCAGCTGTGTTTGAGTCCATCATTCCTTCACTATCTTCCCAAAAGACTTATCCTTGAGCCAACAATCGAGTACTCTGAATGGTTTTGCCCCCCAATCTACATTTTTGGATTTAAATAATACTGGATAGTGGTCAGAGAAGTTTCGTTCTAGGACAAACTGCGAACTAGCTGGCCATTTAGTGAGCCATTCTGAGGAAACAAAGGCTTTGTCTAACTTGCTTCTGGCTGTTCCATTTGGTCTAAACCAAGTATATTTTGTCCCAATACATGGTGGTTCAACCACATCAAGATCTTCTAGCCATTCATTGAATTCATTGTTGTCTTAACTCCTCCCACAGAATTCTTTTCCCAGCTAGATCACAAGGGGCATAGACATTGACTATGAAAAGTCTGTGGTCTTCACTAACCCATCTCCCATCTAAAAATAAAAAGCTATGGCCTTTAATTCTCCTTTCCACATGAAAAGCTGAATTGTTCCATAAAGAAAGTAAACCACCAGCTGGCTGAACAGAGGGGACACTATCCACACTGCTGATTTCATTTCCACTTCAGAGAATCTAGCAACAAGGCTTTCCTTATGCCCTTGGCCAAAGGAGGGAAACTGGACCCCATCCAAGGTTGGCCTAGAGTGATTCTGCTCTGAGAATTTATGTTTAAAATGATTGAAGACTGCAATCTTAACACTGCTAGGCTCGTGGACCCACCCACCCTCAATGAGCAGACCTTGAAAAGCAGTGAAGCATAGCCATAAAGCAGCAATATGAAAAACGTATATTCGTTTAGGAACCTTTTCTTACTTACGATGAATAAATAAGAGCACACCAGAAACGCTTTTCACTGTGAAAAAGTGGGAAGGCTTGCGTTAGTTAGAATAATTTACAAAACATTAAAGGCTCAATAAACAAAAGTATATACAACTTGAAACTGTGACATTGTCATTTCCTAGTGGCCACTACTACCCTCGTCTCTTCTCTTAACTCTTAGCCTTTCACTTTGTCTTCTCCCAACAGATTTAAATCTCTAAAGTTCATGATTCAATATTATTATTAATAATTATTGTTTGTTTGGATCATTTTGTTTATTTGTTGTTTCTTGCATTTAAGTTTTTTATGGGCTAAAGAATAACGAAAATAGATGTTATATGCTTTTAAGAAAACTGGAATATTTGTCTGCGTCACTGTGTTAGAGAGAGAAGAGAGGGTCTAAAGAATTCATGCGCGGAATTAAAATATTTATTATTTACAATTTATAATTCTGCGTTTGAGTTTCAGTGTGAGGTCCAGGTGGTAAGTTAAGCCACATGGCGATTCATGGAAGTTGGAGAAAAGTCTAAGCAACTTTTACTAACTTTTCCTTGTCTTTTTGCGCATAATAATTCACTCTCTCTGGTCCTATGGTTCTATGTTCCCATTTAAATCATGAGTCCCATATCCAGTAACACCTCATTCTTGTTTTCTACTCTGTTATTGTCTATAATTGAAATATAGTATAATTGATTTTTTCTTCTTCTTAAAATTTGAACCGGCGCTATCATTCTTTGAATGCCATCATCTACCTTTAATGATTCACATCTAAATTGGTCCCTGTTTAATTAAATTAATTAGTTATTGCTTTAGTTTGACTCAATAGAAGTATGATATGTATTCTTAAAAAATTGTCCATGAGCTGTTTGATAGATTGATTGAGAATGAATTGAAATTTTCTTGCAAAGTTGTATTCTGAACTTATTTTTCTTACAAATCAAACTTGGTACTTTGAAATCAGTGTAGTTTGTGTTGAATGTGATAGAAAGGATTCAGAGGTAATGTCTTTGGAAGAAGACAAATGAACAGTATAGGATGAACATAGGAGATCCTCATTTGCAAATTTTATAATTTTCATGTAACCGACTGTTACCTCCTATAACAGGTCATCAGTGGTTCCTGACCTGTGCATCAGACTTTAACTACTACACCATAGCCAGCACTGTGCATTGAGAGGGGTCTTTTCCTCATTTTGTGGCAAAAGGTGCACATTGCTGAAAAAGGCTTTAAATGCACTCTCAGTATAATGTCTTTTGAGAGTCAGTGTATCACCATGAAGTGAGAGTCATATTGTTGATAAAAGGCTTTAAATACACTGTGGCTAATTTCTGTATGATTTTTTTTAGGGTTATCATTTACTACTGCTAATTGGCGTTGTTGTGGAAGTGCTTTGATTATATCTTTGAAGCCTCGAACTCAGGTATTTATATCTTTGATTCGAAAACTAATTTGAAATTGTTGTTGTATGCATTACTGGTATATTTGTAACTTATGTTATGCCTGTCTACATGACCTTTCTTTCATTGGACTGATAAGTTCATGCCTCTCTACATGACCTTTCTTTCATTGGACTGATATCTTTGAAGTATTTACTGTGATTTAAACTCTCAGAACTTGTTCATTGTTAGTGTTCAATGTTTTTGTAATTTTATCTGCTGCCCTTCTCTATATATATGTTGTGACTGCCACTGCCCTTCTCTCTCTCTTGTATTATCTTTTTTTTTATCAGCAAAATTATAATTTGTATTAATAACTGTGAGTACCAGAGGTACTAAATATACAAGGTAGAAACCAACAGACTAGCAGAACCATAGGTCCTACGAATCAGGTGCCAATCTAAATAGAATACAATAACCCTACACTGCTACCCTAATCAAAAAATGATGTTGATAAATTACTAGACCAATAGTTGTAGGGCTGGGCAAAGCCTTTCTCCAGCTGTCTTCTCCACAAATTCCCTTTAGTTGGGATTCTATCTTTGATCAATCGCCAAGCAAATGTTGTTGGTTTTAAAGGGATTTTGAGCTGCCATAGGTCCTCTAAAGCCTCATCCATAGTCTGATCTGCTGCTCCTTCTAGTAGCATACAGTATGCACTCCTTGTAGAAAACTTGCCATTAGGTTCTGGTTTCCAAACCCAGCAGTCTGATGTCCAACGATCAATATGACCCCGCGAGATATCATCCAAGAAACTGGTTGCCGCTTGCACCTC